>NC_079548.1:297500-332500 GCF_015846415.1 Triplophysa dalaica | reverse complement strand
CTGACCACACCCACTCACACACTGACCACACCCAATCACACAGGTGAGCCCTGACCACACCCACTCACAGCCATCACACAGGTGAGCCCTGACCACACCCACTCACAGCCATCACACAGATGAACTCTGACCACACCCACTCACACACTGACCACACCCAATCACACAGGTGAGCCCTGACCACACCCACTCACAGCCATCACACAGGTGAGCCCTGACCACACCCACTCACAGCCATCACACAGATGAACTCTGACCACACCCACTCACACACTGACCACACCCAATCACACAGGTGAGCCCTGACCACACCCACTCACAGCCATCACACAGGTGAGCCCTGACCACACCCACTCACAGCCATCACACAGATGAACTCTGACCACACCCACTCACACACTGACCACACCCAATCACACAGGTGAGCCCTGACCACACCCACTCACAGCCATCACACAGGTGAGCCCTGACCACACCCACTCACAGCCATCACACAGATGAACTCTGACCACACCCACTCACACACTGACCACACCCAATCACACAGGTGAGCCCTGACCACACCCACTCACAGCCATCACACAGGTGAGCCCTGACCACACCCACTCACAGCCATCACGCAGATGAACTCTGACCACACCCACTCACACACTGACCACACCCAATCACACAGGTGAGCCCTGACCACACCCACTCACAGCCATCACACAGATGAACTCTGACCACACCCACTCACAGCCAATCACACAGGTGAGCGCTGACCACACCCACTCACAGCCATCCCACCCACACACACTGACCAAACTCAGATCACAGATGTTGAGGATGTTTAGTGTTTTTTGTATAGGTTTTGTTTTCAGATGTGATGTGTGATTTTCTGTGCAGGTGCAGACGTTTCCAGTGCAGACGCTGTCTGTGCAGACGCAGGCGCAGCCGCAAACTGTGATGATCACTCCAACTGGCACAGCGTCTCGTTTCATTCAGAATCAAGTCATCTGTCAGCAGAACCCCAACGGCGGCTTCCAGGGTAACACACACACACTACCAGGGATGGGCATGTTCTCTATTAAACGTATTTTAATGACCTATTTAATTACTTTTGAGTATTTTGTCATTTGTATTTTATATGGAAGTAAAATAGTGACTAATGTGTTTGAAGCAAAGAGACGTGCTGAAAAGCACTAACTGAAAAAAAATGCATTGAATTAACAGTTCTTGCATTTTAAGGTTCTGCAATTCAATATGGTTGTACATTTAAGCTGTGAATATTTCAAATTGAAAAATTTCACACTCGGTTTCACTGTCTAAAAATTAAAAAATCAAAATTCACCTTTTAAATTTCATTTAAAAAAATTAACTTTAAATACAACCTTTAATATTCGACGGATAATTTTCAGTCCATATTATTTCGATTTAAAAATTCGCTTCCACAAATTCAGCGGTTCAAATTCGACTTGAAATTCAAAGTTTCACATCCGGGAATCCCAGGAAAAGCAATAGAGCGCCGATTCTACAAATACATGATCTCTTCCTGCTGCCTGACCGCTTCACCAGCAGGTGGTGTAAGTCGGTTCTGACGAAGATCAAATCAAGAAATGCAGAAACTCTTTAAATGTTTGCCACGGAGTCCACTCATCTGCTCAATTAAGTGAATTTAGTTGTTCTCATAGATAGCTTCTTATACATCATCAAGAAAAAGAAAAAAAGTTGACGTTAGTACTGGCAGCTTAGCTCACCACTATTAGCCCTAGAAAGGACATGGAGCACTGGGACAATTCTAGGTGGCCTGGAATCATTGGACGGACTAGTCATACATTTTAATTTAATTATTTAATATTCTACCCGATCTCCTTGTACTGTCTATCTAGAGTACGAGTTTACGTTTGTATTTGGCTTGCTATTTATACCCATTCATTACTTTTTTGCGTGCATATGATATATTAACATTAAGTCATTTAGCAGCATTTAGCATTTTTATCCAAATTAACTTCAAAAGAGGTCAGGGAGCAATAAAGCGATATGTCATAAAGGAGCAAAACAATATTGGTTAAGATGGTATGGGTAAATTACACCTGCGTATCAAATGCACGAAAATCACTGTAGCTTGCCACATGCAAACATAAAATCGTGCTATTGATAAGCACCATCTTAAGTCATCAAATAATGGTTTGAGTTTCGGGGATGAGAAAAAATGGATATATAACAGTGCTTTACTAAGCCATACTGTGTATTGAGTTTTTAAAATAAAATAAGTTAATTTCATGAAGCTATTTGAATGACACAAGCGATGGTATATGATTAAATGTGCCAGAAAACAATACAATAAGATTTTAAAGCATTACATTAGTTTCATAACACGATCAAAATAAACTTAACGATTCAAATGAAACTTTCTATTTTGGTATAAAACTAAATAGGAAAAAAACAATAAATATCCATTTAAAACTTACTACAGTAGGAAATGAAAAAGTAGTGCAAACAGATATAAGAACAAGCCATGAACTATTTTATCACAACGTAAAATAATCTACAATATAAATAACCAATTAAAAGTAAAGTATTTTCTTCAAAACATAATTGTAAAATATTTTTAAATATAGGATATAAATGCTTAAACTTAAACAAACTAATAACCACTTAGAAGAGACATATCAATGGAAATAATTATGCCTGTTTTTCATCTGAAATCTCTGAGGTCAGAACGAAAAATATAGCCAAGTACAGTCTATTAGGCTAAATGAACGAATGAATAAAAACAAACTGAAATACTGCAATAATAAAGACACCTACCTACGCATCTCATTCAGTCATCATAAGTTTAAAGAGGGTAAACTTGATCGTTTATCTGAACTGTACACGTACATTTTAGACACTTTGCTATGAGGTGTACAGGTCTGTTAGATCCTTATGGGTCCCAGCGGCTTCGGGTCTAAAACGTTGACAAAGATCGTGTCCGATATGGCATTGCGTCTCTAGTAATTTAAAATGAATTTACTTTTACCGAATCGACTTGAAAGACAAAAATTGAATCAGTTTAATTGTTATGGAAACAACAAATATTTGATACACCAAAATTTCCAATACATTATTAGATTAATACCGTAATTGACATTTTTGCATTTTATTAACAGACAGCAACTCAAGCAGTTTGTCGCACATTTTAGGAAACACCATCTTACAGCTGTTAGATCCATAACGCCGTGAGGTCTCTTTCTTGGCTTCGACAATACATTTCGTGTCTGTTCTGGCTCTAAAGAACGTGATGTCTATTTGTATCTGGTCAATTTTATCTGGCCTGCTCAAGAAGTTCGCTTGGCTAAAAGATCGGTTTTTTATTTTATATTAACAAAATGAAAACGACGAACGTTTCCACAATTCCACAACATCCAGCATTTTCTGAGAGTCGCAAATTAAAAAAAGATCATGTGAGGAAAATTAAAAGAAAGTCTGTAGAGATGGCTTCTATGTCATATAAACAGAAGCACTGAGAGAGTTGCAGACTTGTTAAAATCGGAGCGGTTATCAATGAGATGCTGGTTGAGATCTCAGTATTTGACCAACAATTAAACACAATAAATGTCCTGTAAATGCTGATGATGCACAATATTTATGTGTTTAGTTCAGTCAACTGTTCTCTCTCTCTTCTGTTTCTCCACGGTTCCTCCCGCACTTCAAATGATTGCTTGTCACATGTTTAGTATTTTCGAATGACAAGTAACTTGCATTTTATTTAAATACATTTGATGAATAAGTATTTGTCATATGTTACTAAAAGCTTTTCGATGTATTTGTGCCCATCTCTGCACACAACCAGATGATGCACAACAGCAGTGTTCTAAACGACTGCTTCTCCTCACAGTCCTCCAGCCGCAGATGCAGAGCATCATGACATCACCGCAGGTCCAGCCAATGACCATCCAGCATCAGCGTGTGTTGACTTCAACTGGTCAGACCATCCAGACGCTCTCCACAACCCCCGCCACTGTACACACGGTGTCTCAACAACTACCTGTACGTCACACATGCGCTTACCCACAATTCCCTGCTGCAGTCTGGAGAAACGTGTGCTGTATCGTATGCATACTAACTGCACGGAGCGCATTATTGGTGTGTGAGTGGCTCTTAAAGGAGATGCTGTTTTCTGATTGGCTCTCAGGTGTTGGTGCATCAGCCTCAGATCCTGAAGACAGATTCTTTGCTTCTGACCACACTGAAACCTGACGGGACTCAAGTTCTCTCGACCGTCCAGAACCCCGCCGGCATAACAACCCTGACCACGCCCATACAGACCACCGCCCTGCAGGTACCTGTGTGTCGATCACCTGATGAAAAGAGTCAAACTGAAGAAGTGTTGTTGTGTCCACACTCACTCTTCATCTCTCTCTCTCTCTTTCTCTCACAGACCATAATGGGCGGCAACATTCTGACCACCGTCCCGGTTATGATGGGAGGCGGAGACAAGCTGCCCATCAAACAGATGTCACCCATCACCGCCCACAGCGGGAGTGGCCCTAGGGTGGATCAGGGCATGACCATCGCCATGGGAACCGGAGGAGTTGTCAAAGAGGGCGAGAGAAGAACGACACACAACGTCATCGAGAAGCGCTACCGCTCGTCCATAAACGACAAAATCCTGGAGCTGCGGGACCTGGTGATGGGCAGCGACGCTAAGGTTTGTCTCGTCCTCACGCTCAGCATCGATCTTTCTCTCTCTCTCTCTCTCTCTCTCTCTCTCTCTCTCTCTCTCTCTCTCTCTCTCTCTCTCTCTCTCCCTCCCTCTTTCTCTCTCTCTCTCTCATCTCTCTCTCTCCCTCCCTCTTTCTCTCCCTCTTTCTCTCTCTCTCTCTCTCTCTCTCTCCCTCTCCTTCTCCTGAATCTCTTTCTCTCCCTCCCTCTTTCTCTCTCTCTCTCTGTCTCTCTCTCTGTCTCTCTCTCTCTCTCTCTCTCTCTCTCTCTCTCTCTGTCAAGATTCAAGATTCAAGATTCAAAGGAGCTTTATTGTCATGATAAAAGAAAATGTACATTGCCAAAGCACAAGATTAAATATAAACATGCAGAAATACAGATTAAGATAAAAAATAAGATAGAATAAAATTAAAAGTCTATAAGTAAAAATCTATATATATATACATCTCAATATAAACAGAAAAATAGTTTTAATTAAAGTTCTCAATGAGGGTGACAGTGTCAGTTTGTGTGTGTTGTCCTGTCAGTGTTGTGTTGTGTTGTGCTGCTTGTTCTTTGGTCGTGGCAGGACTTGACATATCTTGCAGCAGGTCTCTCTCTCTCTGTCTCTCTCTCTCTCTCTCTCTTAGACTGACAGGTTTTGTTTTTTCTGTCACAGATGCACAAATCAGGCATCCTGCGGAAAGCCATTGACTACATCAAGTATCTGCAGCAGATCAACCACAAACTCCGGCAGGAGAACCTAACGCTGAAGATGGCCAATCAGAAGCACAGTGAGTCTAATGACCTCCACACACACACACACACACACACAGACCTCTCGCTCACTCGTGTGTTTGTGTCTCAGAGTCTGTGTGTCTGTCTGATGATGTGGATATGAAGGCAGAGGCGGCGATGATTTCTCCTCCTCCATCTGATTCGGGTTCCGGTTCTCCTCCTCAGCTCTCGCCCTTCTGCGTCGACTCGGAACCGTGCAGTCCATTGCTGGACAACGAGCAGGTCAGACACACAACATGACACTTCCTGTGAGGTGAGGTGGGTTTAAAGGTGTTGTTTGTGACAATGTTTTTGTTGTGAGTCAGATGAAGAGCGAGCCGGGGTCTCCTTCATCGGTGGGTGTGATGGACCGCTCTCGTCTGCTGCTCTGCGCGCTCACGTTCCTCTGTCTGTCTCTCAATCCTCTGCCATCTCTGTTGGGTTCAGAGGAGCGCTGGAGTTCAGCTGTCACTCACGGACCCTCACGCTCTCTCTCCTCGCTGCCCCCCGGACCCTCGCAGGACTTCAGTAAGACAGAGTTCAGTCTGATCTCCGGTCAGTCGTGTGTTCACTCATCACATCTCATGTCTCTCTCTGTGTGTGTGTGTGTGTGTGTCAGTGGAGTGGATGCGGATGCTGTTGCCGTGGTTTCTAGTGTGGGTTCTGAGCGGGGTGGGCGTGGTTTTGGGGTGTGTCCGGGTGCTGTATTTGTGGGAACCGGTGACGCCCCTCCACTCGCCCAAATCTGTGAGCTTCTGGAGACACCGCAAACAAGCCGACCTACAACTGTACAGGGTACAAACACACACATCACACACACAAGACAAACACATACCACACAAACACACGTCACACACGCATTACACACACATCGCACACATGACAAACACACATCACACATTTACATTTAGGCACTTGGCAGATGCTTTTATCCAAAGTGACTTACATTGCTTTATCCTATACATTTTACATAAGTATTTGCAATCCCCTGGGATCAAACCCACAACCTTGCGTTGTTAACACTATGCAAACCATTGAGCTACAGGAAAGCACACAAACATCAAACACAAACATCACACAAACACAAATCAAACACACATTTCACAGACACATCACACAAATACAGACGGTGACGTGTGTGTATGTTTGTGTGTTTCAGGGTGATTATTCGTCTGCGGCGGCGGGTCTTCAGACGTGTCTGTCAGTGTTGTCCAGAGTTCTGCCCATCACCACATTCGACATCACCTGCTCTCTCTCCTGGAATCTGATTCGCTACTGTCTGAGAAAACCTGCCCCTCTGGGCTGGCTGGTACGTTTGGTTGGTGGGAAGCAGGAGGGGGAGGAGTCAAAGACGAGCTCGCGGGACGCAGCGCTGGTATATCATAAACTCAGTCAACTGCAGCTCACAGGTGTGTGTGTATGTGTGTGTCTGTCTTTGTGTGTGTGTTTCCTGAAATGTATTTGGAATGAGAGGAAACGTGACATGTGCTCTAACTCAAAGACAATTAATGACCGGGTTATGTGTGTGTGTGTGTGTGTGTGTGGGTAGAGTAAACACTAGGGTATATGGACTAAATGTCCCCACAAAGATGGCCATTAGGAAACAAGCTTATAAATCAGACAGAATGAACTTTTATCAAAATCTAAAAGAGCAGAAAGTGTTGTGTGATTGTGAGGCTCAGTGAGAGAGAATATGATATAAAGTTTGTACAGTATTAAAACCATTGTGTCATAAAACATGGGAACCCAACATGTGTGTGTGTTGCAGGTAAGCTGGAGCGCAGTCCTCTGTGGGGTGTTTGTGTTTCTCTCAGTGCGGTGAATCTGTCTAAAAGTGCAAAAGGGAAGATTTCAGTCACACAACAGATTGAGATCTTTGTGACGGCAGCAATCAGCCTGAGAACATCACTGGGAAAACATCTCACCTGCCTGCCTGTGAGTGCATACACATCATACACACACACACACACCATATACACACACACACATCACACACACACACACATCATATAAACACACATCACACATCATACACACACACATCATACACACACACGCACATCATATACACACACACACCATATACACACACACACACCATATACACACACACACATCATATACACACACACACACACACACATCATACACACATCATACACACACACACACACACACACACACACCATATACACACACACACATCATACACACACACACACACCATATACACACACACACATCATACACACACACACACACCATATACACACACACACATCACACACACACACATCATATACACACACACACATCATACACACACACACATAATACACACACACACACATCATATACACACCATATACACACACACACATCATATACACACACACACACATCATATACAAACACACACACACACACACATCATACACATATCATACACACACACACACACACACACACACCATATACACACACACACATCATACACACACACACACATCATATACACACACACACATCACACACACACACATCATATACACACACACACACACATCATATACACACACACACATCACACACACACACATCATATACACACACACACACACACACACACCATATACACACACACACA
Organism: Triplophysa dalaica; assembly: GCF_015846415.1. Classification (NCBI taxonomy): domain Eukaryota; kingdom Metazoa; phylum Chordata; class Actinopteri; order Cypriniformes; family Nemacheilidae; genus Triplophysa; species Triplophysa dalaica. The sequence continues at coordinate 324,411 of NC_079548.1, read as the reverse complement.
TCACACACACACACACATCATATAAACACACACACACATCATACACACACACACATCATATACACACACACACATCATACACACACACATCATACACACACACACACATCATATACACACACACACCATATACACACACACACACCATATACACACACACACATCATATACACACACACACACACACACACACATCATACACACATCATACACACACACACACACACACACACACACACCATATACACACACACACATCATACACACACACACACACACACACACCATATACACACACACACATCATATACACACATCACACATCATATACACACACACACATCATATACACACACACACACACACATCATATACACACACACACACACACACATCATACACACACACACACCATATACACACACACACATCATATACACACACATCATACACACACACACACATCATATAAACACACACACACATCATACACACACACATCATACACACACACACACACATCATATACACACACACACCATATACACACACACACATCATATACACACACACACACATCATATACACACACACACACATCATACACACACACACACCATATACACACACACACATCATATACACACACATCATACACACACACACACATCATATAAACACACACACACATCATATACACACACACACATCACACACACACACATCATATACACACACACACACACACATCATATACACACACACACACACACATCATACACACACACACACCATATACACACACACACATCATATACACACACACACACACACACACGCATCATATACACACACACACACACATCATATACACACACACACACACATCATACACACACACACCATATACACACACACACATCATATACACACACACACATCATATAAACACACACACATCATATACACACACACACACACATCATACACACACACACACCATATACACACACACACACACATCATATACACACACACACACACATCACACACACACACACACACACACATCATATACACACAACACACACATCATATACACACACACACACACCATATACACACATCACACACACATCATATACACACACACACACATCATATACACACACACACACACATCATATACACACACACACATCATATACACACACACATCATATACACACACACACACACACACACACACACACACACACATCATATATACATACACACACACATCATATACACACACACACACACACACACATCATATACACACACACACATCATATACACACACACACATCATATACACACACACACACACATCATATACACACATCACACACACATCACACACATCACACACACATCACATACACACACACACATCATATACACACAAACACATCATATAAACACACACACACATCATATACACACATCACACACATCATATACACACACACACATCATATAAACACACACACATCACACACACACACACACACATCACACACACACACACACACACAAACATACATCACACACACATCACACACACACAACCACACACACACACACACACACACACACACACACACACACACATCATATACACACACACACACACATCATACACACACACACACCATATACACACACACACATCATATACACACACACACATATAAACACACACACATCATATACACACACACACACACACATCATACACACACACACACCATATACACACACACACACACATCATATACACACACACACACACACACATCACACACACACACACACACACATCATATACACACACACACACACACACATCATATACACACACACACATCATATACACACACACACACCATATACACACATCACACACACATCATATACACACACACACACATCATATACACACACACACACACATCATATACACACACACACATCATATACACACACACATCATATACACACACACACACACACACACACACATCATATATACATACACACACATCATATACACACACACACACACACACACACACATCATATACACACACACACATCATATACACACACACACATCATATACACACACACACACACATCATATACACACATCACACACACATCACACACATCACACACACATCACATACACACACACACATCATATACACACAAACACATCATATAAACACACACACACATCATATACACACATCACACACATCACACACACACACACACACACACACACACACATCACACACACACACACACACACACACACATACATCACACACACATCACACACACACACACACACACACACACATCATACACACATTACACACACATCACACACACATCACACACTTCACACACACACACACATCACACACACATCACACACACATCACACACAGATCACACACACATCACACACTTCACACACACATCACACACACACACACACACATCACACACTTCACACACACATCATATACACACATCACACACACATCACACACACGTCATACATACACACACATACATCATACACACATCATACACGCATCATACACGCATCACACACACACATCATACACACACACATCATACACACACATCAGACACACATCATAAACACATCACACACACACACACACACACATCATACACACACACATCACACACATCACACACACATCACACACACATCATACACACACACACACACACAAACACACCATACACACACACACTCATTATACACATTGATGTCTCTCTCTCTCTCTCTCTCAGGGTTATCTGTTAAGTTGTGCTGAGAGTTTGGCCTGTCAATCAGACTCTAAGCCCCTCCCAGACAGTCTGCTCTGGATCTTCACACCATTGGGCCGTCAGTTTTTCCTGAGCTGTGATTGGTCAGTGAGGTCAGAGAGCAGCGAGCAGATTTTCACCTCTCAGAGAGATCAGGGTGAGACAAACAAACAAACAAACACAGCCAATCCCAGCCGACAGATGTGTTCATGTGTCTTCTCTCTGCAGTGGACCCCGTAGCACAACTGCACCGCTGCTTCTGTGAGAAACTTCTGGAACGAGCCGTTCACACACTGATCGAGCCACAGAGCGGCAAACACACAGAGGATTCTGGGTAAACACGTGCACACGCTCGCTCATGAAATTAGCATAGCAACACAGCTGATCATGTGGCGTCATTGATGTGTTTATAGGGAGTTCTCTGGAGTTCTGGAGTTCCTACAGCTGTTGAACACATGCACTGAAGACTCCGCCCCCTCCACCGCCCCCTTCCCTGCGCTGGCCAATCACTTCACAGCACCAGGTTTGTGTGGCTGTATGTTGATGTCCTCATGTCTGTTGTGAGTGTTGATGTGACTCTTGTGTGTTCAGTTAGGGACCCGGTGTGCCGCTGGTGGGCGTCGGTGCTGAAGGCCGCGGTTCATTGGCTGCAGGGTGATGATGCGTCCGTGAGGTCACTACTGTCGGAGGCGGAGCGTATGCCCAGAGCTCTTCACTCTCTAGAGTGAGTGATAAACATCATGTAAAGTGTTTGTGTGTTAACCGTGTGTAGCTCTGCTGTAAGCCTGTGTGTGTGTGTGTGTGTCAGTCACCCGCTGCCCAAGGCCGTGTTGGCGTTGTGTAAGGCCGTTCAGATGAGTGTGTGTCCTCAGAAGGGAGAGGGCGTGTCCAGCTGTCTCGCTCACTGTCAGCGCGCCGGCGCTCACCTGCACGTCAGTGTGTCGCAGTCACACAACAACACTTGGCTACACAAGGTACCACACACACTCACACGTCGACAACATCTTAGTGCCTTCTGGGATTGACCTAAAAACCAATGACGACTTCTTTCAGGGGGTGGAGCTTCTGATGTGTGACCTCCTCCTTACTCTGAGAACCAGCCTATGGCAGCGCGGCGGGGGGTCTAACGGAGAGCCTGGCCCCGCCCCCGGAGCACAGCTAGCTGGATTTCAGAGGGACTTGAGCTCTTTGAGGAAACTCGGACAAGCTGATAGCCGAGCTCAACACAAGGTGACCTTTGACCTTCACATTAAACCGCGCATGTTGGACGCTGACGTTAAACGTGATGTTTGTGTCTTCAGCTGTTCCTCCACGAGACCACCGTCAGACTGATGGCCGGAGCCAGCCCTACACGCACACACCAACTGCTGCGCAACAGAACGCACAACTACACCACCACAGGTAAACGCCTCCCACGCTGACCCCCGGTGCAGTGGCTGTGAGCGCCAGTCATGTGTTTGTTTGTGTCTGATGTCTTCAGATGGAGAGCGTGAGAGAGCTCATGTCATTCTGTTGGCGTGTCGTCACCTGCCGCTGCCCTTACTGACGCCTCCGGGTCACCGCACTCGTCTGCTCGCTGAAGCCAAGCGTACACTGGAGAGAGTCGGTGACCGCCGCTCGCTGCAGGACTGTCAACAGATTCTACTGAGACTGGGAGGAGGGACCACCATCGCTGCGTCATAACACACACACACTGTATGTTAGTGAGGAAATCAACATTAGATGTATAATAGTTTCACACACACACATACACGCTCGGTTCAGTGTGTATTTACTGTAGTACCCAGCATCCTCCTCAACTACCTCTCTCTCTCACACACACACACACACACGTTGTACAGAACCGTGTAGAGACCAAAGTCTTTTAGATCACATGGATGGGGGGTATCATGTGTAATTAGCTCATGTCACATGCTTTTTTATGTATTTGCTTATTGTTGTTCATGATTATTTTCTGTTTACTATCGGATGTATATCGGAACATTAGATCAGGACTTTTATTATGAAGACACATGACGATCAGATAAAAGTCTTTCACGCATAGTGAAGCTCAATGGAAGAAAGTTGTGTGTTTATTGTTGTTTCGAGTTTGTCATAATTTAAAGTGTTAAAGGTTCTGCTTGTGTTTTAAACTCTTCCACTCGCTCATGTTTGTTTGTTTTGTGCGGATTTCTATTCCTTGATTTGTTTTTTAAATAAAACTGCAGATGCCATTGAAAAAGAAGCATGTGCTCAGTGTGTCTGTAGATTCTTTGGGATTGTGTTTGTGATGTTTAATAAATGTGAAGTTGTTTGAAGTTGTGATCATGTCACTGACATGTTTAAAGGACGGTGCCACATATGATGTATCTGTTATAAATAACGTAAGTTATCATTATTAGCAGACAAAACAGATAGAAATGAGCCTTAAAGGGACAGTTCACCCAAATACATAGAATTCTGTCAACATTTACTCATATATGTCTGTGTCTGAGGAGCTAAGTTATTTTAATTAAATAATCAGTTATTTTTAATAATTTACTTTTAACAATATATTGTAAAGACAAAATACACATAAAGCAAAATAAGTTGCCGGGTCTAGTCTAGTTGAGGCTACTGCATGTATACAACTATTTGTACATTTAGGCGTACATTAGCACACAATAAATGCCCACAAAGGAAGTAGAAGTCTTAAGAAAAGCGTTTTGATGAATCTTTAATTTTGAAAAACATTGGTCTTTTATTTTGTATTGTACTGTGGTTTCCGGAAGTGGATCTTTAATTCGGAGTGTGTTTCTCACGTGTCTCTGAAAATTCGTGAAAATGGTGAAAAAGGACTTAAACAAACAGAGAAGCGGAATGAAAGAAAAACAAAAGAAATGTGTGGTGATGTTTGATGATAAAGAGCGACAGTAAGTTCATTTTAACAACACATTGTGTTAAAGTTCACACACGATCTCGATATTTGATGCTAAATACAGATGTTGTGTTCACTTGTTGTTCGTCATTAATATCTGAGGGGTGAAGTTCTCTGTTGCTTCTTGTACAAATAGCTTCAGTAGAAACTAAAAAGAGAATTAAATGAGAGTAAATTGATGTCAAAGTTTGACACATTGTTGAGATCTCTTCTGGAACTACATCGAGACATTTCTGACTCTTTCTCATGAGACTTTGTGTCTAAGCGAAACATTTGACTCATTGATGGATTTCATCGTTGTTTTATGTACTGATCATGTGTTGTGTTGTGTTGTGTTGTGTTGATTCTTTTTTGGTTCTACAAATATCACGATCAAACTGTGTACTGTAGCAAATCTTCTGTTCAATTCAATTGATTTATCTATAGCACTTTTCACAATTTTCTAAAATATATGTTGCAAAATATAGACAGTGGTTGCTATAGTAACGAGAAATTAATATTAAAGTACATGGTGATTTTGTGTATGTCATGTTTTTACTGGCATGCGTTTTTTGTAGTAAAATCCTGATGATTGAGTCTTCATAAGAGATGTTTTTATGCTGTTTTCACTACAGAACTGATGTTTATATCTGATGTGTGAGGAGTTTCAGCTGAAGGTGTAATGTGTGTGTGTGTATGTGTGTGTGTGTGTGTGTGTTTGTCAGAGAATTCCTGACGGGTTTTCACAAGAGGAAAGTAGAGAGACGGAAAGCTGCAATGGTGGAGATGAGGAAGAAACTGAAAGATGAGCAGAAGAAAGTCAGAGAAGGGGTGATGATGACACGTGTGTGTGTGTGTGTGTGTGTGTGTGTGTGTTCGTGTGCTTGGCTAAATGTCTCTTTTCTGCTAACAGAGACACAAAGAATATTTAAAGATGCTGATGGAGCGCCAAGAAGCTCTGAGTGAGTTTCATACATTTTATTAAGTTGTTTAATTAGATGCGTTTCACATCAGTAATCTAGTGTGTGTGTGTGTGCGTGTGTGTGCGCGTGTGTGTGTGTGTGTGTGCGCGTGCGTGCGTGTGTCCAGATGAGGCAGATGAGCCGGATGAACTGGAAGACGCAATAACATCGACCACTGAGTGTCTTCAGTACAATCACCCCAACCACACGGTTACAGTGACAACCATCAGTGACCTCGACCTATCAGGATCAAGACTGCTGGAGTCCCAGAGAGTGATGGTGAGACAGTTAAAGCGTGTGGAATGATAGAGCATCACTGTGCAGTGTGCGATGAAGTGTTTGTGTGACAGGTGTTTGTGTTTCTCCAGACGACTGAAAACTGTGATGATGCTAAAGATGCTAAAGAAGAGCAAGTGCAGTCGCTCCCAAGGAATGCCAGGAAGCCCATGCTCTCGAAAAAGTACCATCAGCTTCACTCGACCACACATGAACGACTATCATACCAAAGATAACAGAACATTCATATTTATTTTTCTCTTTGTAGAATTCAGTCCCTCACGGCGTCCATTAACATTTTCACAAAACGGAAGAGGCAGAAGCACAAACAGGATTCAAGGTGGCAACATCGCCAGAGTGACAAGAAGTCATCGGCCATCCATGAAAACAAGCTCCGCCTCGGCAGAACCACCAAGAAGCAGAGACGCCAGCGGACTGGATCGAAGGGGCGGAGTCAGGACTGAGTTGTGTGTTGTGTTGTTTAGCTCACACTGCACATGTTTGCTTTTGTGTTCTTGTGATACTTTAAGGACATTAAAAATAGATTTTTCATCTTAATGTGTGATGTTCACAGTTCTTGAGCTTCTGCATATCTGAACACTGATATTATAATGTTTAGGAAATGTAATATTCAAGATACCAGACACGCATGAGAACACAATGAGAACAAAGACTGTTTATATTGTCAAGGTGTTTTACTGACTTTAAAGTTCATCTTCAAATCTAAATGTATTCTTTCTCATGTGTTTGTAAATCTGTATGGCAGTCATTCTGCAGTGGAACACAATAAAAAGATATTTTGAGAAATGTCTCGGTGGTATTGTGTTCATACAATGGAAGTCAATGGAGTTCAGTGTTGCTTGATTATCAACATTCTTCAAAATATCTTCTTGTGTGTTATAATAAATAAAAACTCATACAGGTTTGACATGAAATGAAGATGAAAAAATGATAAAAGACTCTTTTGTTTAATCTTTTTTTAACAAATGTTGATAATACATTGATGAGATTTTTTCATGCTAGTTTAAAATTGTTCCACTTTCCTTATTTGGTTTTTAAGGTGAAATATGCCTGTGTTTGTTTTCAGAAGTTATTATTAAACTGTCAGTTTAAAAAGTGTCAGTATTTCGTGTGTCCTGTGTGTGGCGTTTACCATCTGCAGCAGAAGTGTGTGTGTGTGTGTGTTTCATTTGAAACTGTGGATATTTAATACACACAACAGATGGACACACACAAGACTCACAATCAGCTATTGTTTAGCAGCCAATGAGAATGTGTGTGTGAAGAAACACACGCGTTCTGTTCATCTCACAGACTCAATCGACTCTCATCTGCTGATCAGGTAACACTCTCTCACTGTCTGTCTGATCATGTGTGGTTTTGTCTCATGATGCCTGTTTTTTGTGTCCTTGTGTTCATATCAGATTATGCTTGTGTTGCTTTTACAGACCGATTTGACATCATTCTAAGTTTGTTGATGTTACAGAGTCTGACTGTGCTGATCTTACACATTTGTTGATATAAAAGTCAGATTTTGAGGAAACAGAGTCTGATTGTGTTGTTATAACACACTCTGACTGTGCTGTTTTAACAGAGTCTGACAGTGCTGTTTTAATAGAGTTTGATTGTGTTGTTATAACAGGGTCTGGCTGTGCTGTTTTAATAGGGTCTGATTGTGTTGTTATAACAGAGTCTGACTGTGATGTTTTAATAGAGTCTGACTGTGCTGTTTTAATAGGGTCTGATTGTGTTGTTATAATAGAGTCTGACTGTGATGTTTTAACAGAGTCTGACAGTGCTGTTTTAATAGAGTCTGACTGTGCTGTTTTAATAGGGTCTGATTGTGTTGTTTTAATAGAGTCTGACTGTGATGTTTTAATAGAGTCTGACTGTGCTGTTTTAATAGAGTCTGACTGTGATGTTTTAATAGAGTCTGACTGTGATGTTTTAATAGAGTCTGAATGTGTTGTTATAACAGTGTCTGACTGTGCTGTTTTAATAGAGTCTGACTGTGATGTTTTAATAGAGTCTGACTGTGATGTTTTAATAGAGTCTGACTGTGATGTTTTAATAGAGTCTGACTGTGATGTTTTAATATAGTCTGAATGTGTTGTTATAACAGTGTCTGACTGTGCTGTTTTAATAGAGTCTGACTGTGATGTTTTAATAGAGTCTGAATGTGCTGTTTTAATAGAGTCTGAATGTGATGTTATAACAGTGTCTGACTGTGCTGTTTTAATAGAGTCTGACTGTGATGTTTTAATAGAGTCTGACTGTGATGTTTTAATAGAGTCTGAATGTGCTGTTTTAATAGAGTCTGACTGTGATGTTTTAATAGAGTCTGACTGTGCTGTTTTAATAGAGTCTGAATGTGCTGTTTTAAAAGAGTCTGACTGTGCTGCTTTAATAGAGTCTGACTGTGCTGTTTTAATAGAGTCTGACTGTGCTGTTTTAATAGAGTATGACTGTGATGTTTTAATAGAGTCTGACTGTGATGTTTTAATAGAGTCTGAATGTGCTGTTTTAATAGAGTCTGACTGTGATGTTTTAATAGAGTCTGACTGTGTTGTTATAACAGTGTCTGACTGTGCTGTTTTAATAGAGTCTGACTGTGATGTTTTAATAGGGTCTGACTGTGATGTTTTAATAGAGTCTGACTGTGATGTTTTAATAGAGTCTGACTGTGCTGCTTTAATAGAGTCTTGACTGTGCTGTTTTAATAGAGTCTGACTGTGCTGTTTTAATAGAGTCTGACTGTGATGTTTTAATAGAGTCTGACTGTGCTGTTTTAATAGAGTCTGACTGTGCTGTTTTAACAGAGTCTGACTGTGCTGTTTTAACAGAGTCTGACTGTGCTGTTTTAACAGAGTCTGACTGTGCTGTTTTAATAGAGTCTTGACTGTGATGTTTTAATAGGGTCTGACTGTGCTGTTTTAATAGGGTCTGATTGTGTTGTTTTAATAGAGTCTGACTGTGTTGTTATAACAGTGTCTGACTGTGCTGCTTTAATAGAGTCTGACTGTGATGTTTTAATAGAGTCTGACTGTGCTGTTTTAATAGAGTCTGAATGTGATGTTTTAATAGACTCTGACTGTGCTGTTTTAATAGAGTCTGACTGTGTTGTTATAACAGGGTCTGACTGTGCTATTTTGACAGAGTCTGACAGTGCTGTTTTAATAGAGTCTGGATGTGCTGTTTTAATAGAGTCTGACTGCGCTGTTTTAATAGAGTCTGACTGTGATGTTTTAATAGAGTCTGACTGTGTTGTTATAACAGTGTCTGACTGTGCTGCTTTAATAGAGTCTGACTGTGATGTTTTAATAGAGTCTGACTGTGATGTTTTAATAGAGTCTGACTGTGTTGTTATAACAGTGTCTGACTGTGCTGCTTTAATAGAGTCTTGACTGTGCTGTTTTAATAGAGTCTGACTGTGCTGTTTTAATAGAGTCTGACTGTGATGTTTTAATAGAGTCTGACTGTGCTGTTTTAATAGAGTCTGACTGTGCTGTTTTAACAGAGTCTGACTGTGCTGTTTTAACAGAGTCTGACTGTGCTGTTTTAACAGAGTCTGACTGTGCTGTTTTAATAGAGTCTTGACTGTGATGTTTTAATAGGGTCTGACTGTGCTGTTTTAATAGGGTCTGATTGTGTTGTTTTAATAGAGTCTGACTGTGTTGTTATAACAGTGTCTGACTGTGCTGCTTTAATAGAGTCTGACTGTGATGTTTTAATAGAGTCTGACTGTGCTGTTTTAATAGAGTCTGAATGTGATGTTTTAATAGACTCTGACTGTGCTGTTTTAATAGAGTCTGACTGTGTTGTTATAACAGGGTCTGACTGTGCTATTTTGACAGAGTCTGACAGTGCTGTTTTAATAGAGTCTGGATGTGCTGTTTTAATAGAGTCTGACTGCGCTGTTTTAATAGAGTCTGACTGTGATGTTTTAATAGAGTCTGACTGTGTTGTTATAACAGTGTCTGACTGTGCTGCTTTAATAGAGTCTGACTGTGATGTTTTAATAGAGTCTGACTGTGATGTTTTAATAGAGTCTGACTGTGTTGTTATAACAGTGTCTGACTGTGCTGCTTTAATAGAGTCTGACTGTGATGTTTTAATAGAGTCTGGCTGTGCTGCTTTAATAGAGTCTGACTGTGATGTTTTAATAGAGTCTGACTGTGCTGTTTTAATAGAGTCTGAATGTGATGTTTTAATAGACTCTGACTGTGCTGTTTTAATAGAGTCTGACTGTGTTGTTATAACAGGGTCTGACTGTGCTATTTTGACAGAGTCTGACAGTGCTGTTTTAATAGAGTCTGGATGTGCTGTTTTAATAGAGTCTGACTGCGCTGTTTTAATTGATTCTGACTGCGCTGTTTTAATACAGTCTGGTTGTGTTGTTATAGCAGGGTCTGACTGTGCTGTTTTAATAGAGTTTGATTGTGTTGTTATAACAGAGTCTGACTGTGATGTTTTAATAGAGTCTTGACTGTGATGTTTTAATAGAGTCTGATTGTGCTGTTTTAATAGAGTCTGGCTGTGTTGTGATAACAGGGTCTGACTGTGCTGTTTTAATAGAGTCTGACTGTGTTGTGATAATAGTGTCTGACTGTGTTGTGATAACAGGGTCTGACTGTGCTGTTTTAATAGAGTCTGACTGTGCTGTTTTAATAGAGTCTGACTGTGTTGTGGTAACAGTGTCTGACTGTGTTGTGATAACAGGGTCTGACTGTGCTGTTTTAATAGAGTCTGACTGTGCTGTTTTAATAGAGTCTGACTGTGTTGTTATAACAGTGTCTGGCTGTGCTGCTTTAATAGAGTCTGAATGTGCTGTTTTAATAGAGTCTGACTGTGATGTTTTAATAGAGTCTGACTGTGATGTTTTAATAGAGTCTGAATGTGCTGTTTTAATAGAGTCTGAATGTGCTGTTTTAATAGAGTCTGACTGTGCTGTTTTAATAGAGTCTGACTGTGCTGTTTTAATAGAGTCTGACTGTGATGTTTTAATAGAGTCTGACTGTGCTGTTTTAATAGAGTCTGACTGTGCTGTTTTAACAGAGTCTGACTGTGCTGTTTTAACAGAGTCTGACTGTGCTGTTTTAACAGAGTCTGACTGTGCTGTTTTAATAGAGTCTTGACTGTGATGTTTTAATAGGGTCTGACTGTGCTGTTTTAATAGGGTCTGATTGTGTTGTTTTAATAGAGTCTGACTGTGTTGTTATAACAGTGTCTGACTGTGCTGCTTTAATAGAGTCTGACTGTGATGTTTTAATAGAGTCTGACTGTGCTGTTTTAATAGAGTCTGAATGTGATGTTTTAATAGACTCTGACTGTGCTGTTTTAATAGAGTCTGACTGTGTTGTTATAACAGGGTCTGACTGTGCTATTTTGACAGAGTCTGACAGTGCTGTTTTAATAGAGTCTGGATGTGCTGTTTTAATAGAGTCTGACTGCGCTGTTTTAATAGAGTCTGACTGTGATGTTTTAATAGAGTCTGACTGTGTTGTTATAACAGTGTCTGACTGTGCTGCTTTAATAGAGTCTGACTGTGATGTTTTAATAGAGTCTGACTGTGATGTTTTAATAGAGTCTGACTGTGTTGTTATAACAGTGTCTGACTGTGCTGCTTTAATAGAGTCTGACTGTGATGTTTTAATAGAGTCTGGCTGTGCTGCTTTAATAGAGTCTGACTGTGATGTTTTAATAGAGTCTGACTGTGCTGTTTTAATAGAGTCTGAATGTGATGTTTTAATAGACTCTGACTGTGCTGTTTTAATAGAGTCTGACTGTGTTGTTATAACAGGGTCTGACTGTGCTATTTTGACAGAGTCTGACAGTGCTGTTTTAATAGAGTCTGGATGTGCTGTTTTAATAGAGTCTGACTGCGCTGTTTTAATTGATTCTGACTGCGCTGTTTTAATACAGTCTGGTTGTGTTGTTATAGCAGGGTCTGACTGTGCTGTTTTAATAGAGTTTGATTGTGTTGTTATAACAGAGTCTGAATGTGCTGTTTTAATAGAGTCTGACTGTGCTGTTTTAATAGAGTCTGACTGTGCTGTTTTAATAGAGTCTGACTGTGATGTTTTAATAGAGTCTGACTGTGCTGTTTTAATAGAGTCTGACTGTGCTGTTTTAACAGAGTCTGACTGTGCTGTTTTAACAGAGTCTGACTGTGCTGTTTTAACAGAGTCTGACTGTGCTGTTTTAATAGAGTCTTGACTGTGATGTTTTAATAGGGTCTGACTGTGCTGTTTTAATAGGGTCTGATTGTGTTGTTTTAATAGAGTCTGACTGTGTTGTTATAACAGTGTCTGACTGTGCTGCTTTAATAGAGTCTGACTGTGATGTTTTAATAGAGTCTGACTGTGCTGTTTTAATAGAGTCTGAATGTGATGTTTTAATAGACTCTGACTGTGCTGTTTTAATAGAGTCTGACTGTGTTGTTATAACAGGGTCTGACTGTGCTATTTTGACAGAGTCTGACAGTGCTGTTTTAATAGAGTCTGGATGTGCTGTTTTAATAGAGTCTGACTGCGCTGTTTTAATAGAGTCTGACTGTGATGTTTTAATAGAGTCTGACTGTGTTGTTATAACAGTGTCTGACTGTGCTGCTTTAATAGAGTCTGACTGTGATGTTTTAATAGAGTCTGACTGTGATGTTTTAATAGAGTCTGACTGTGTTGTTATAACAGTGTCTGACTGTGCTGCTTTAATAGAGTCTGACTGTGATGTTTTAATAGAGTCTGGCTGTGCTGCTTTAATAGAGTCTGACTGTGATGTTTTAATAGAGTCTGACTGTGCTGTTTTAATAGAGTCTGAATGTGATGTTTTAATAGACTCTGACTGTGCTGTTTTAATAGAGTCTGACTGTGTTGTTATAACAGGGTCTGACTGTGCTATTTTGACAGAGTCTGACAGTGCTGTTTTAATAGAGTCTGGATGTGCTGTTTTAATAGAGTCTGACTGCGCTGTTTTAATTGATTCTGACTGCGCTGTTTTAATACAGTCTGGTTGTGTTGTTATAGCAGGGTCTGACTGTGCTGTTTTAATAGAGTTTGATTGTGTTGTTATAACAGAGTCTGACTGTGATGTTTTAATAGAGTCTGACTGTGATGTTTTAATAGAGTCTTGACTGTGATGTTTTAATAGAGTCTGATTGTGCTGTTTTAATAGAGTCTGGCTGTGTTGTGATAACAGGGTCTGACTGTGCTGTTTTAATAGAGTCTGACTGTGTTGTGATAATAGTGTCTGACTGTGTTGTGATAACAGGGTCTGACTGTGCTGTTTTAATAGAGTCTGACTGTGCTGTTTTAATAGAGTCTGACTGTGTTGTGGTAACAGTGTCTGACTGTGTTGTGATAACAGGGTCTGACTGTGCTGTTTTAATAGAGTCTGACTGTGCTGTTTTAATAGAGTCTGACTGTGTTGTTATAACAGTGTCTGGCTGTGCTGCTTTAATAGAGTCTGAATGTGCTGTTTTAATAGAGTCTGACTGTGATGTTTTAATAGAGTCTGACTGTGATGTTTTAATAGAGTCTGAATGTGCTGTTTTAATAGAGTCTGAATGTGCTGTTTTAATAGAGTCTGACTGTGCTGTTTTAATAGAGTCTGACTGTACTGTTTTAACAAAGTCTGACTGTGCTGTTTTAATAGAGTCTGACTGTGCTATTTTAATAGAGTCTGACTGTGATGTTTTAATAGAGTCTGACTGTGATGTTTTAATAGAGTCTGACTGTGATGTTTTAATAGAGTCTGACTGTGATGTTTTAATAGAGTCTGACTGTGTTGTTATAACAGTGTCTGACTGTGCTGCTTTAATAGAGTCTGACTGTGATGTTTTAATAGAGTCTGACTGTGATGTTTTAATAGAGTCTGACTGTGTTGTTATAACAGGGTCTGACTGTGCTATTTTGACAGAGTCTGACAGTGCTGTTTTAATAGAGTCTGGATGTGCTGTTTTAATAGAGTCTGACTGCGCTGTTTTAATAGAGTCTGACTGTGATGTTTTAATAGAGTCTGACTGTGTTGTTATAACAGTGTCTGACTGTGCTGCTTTAATAGAGTCTGACTGTGATGTTTTAATAGAGTCTGACTGTGATGTTTTAATAGAGTCTGACTGTGTTGTTATAACAGTGTCTGACTGTGCTGCTTTAATAGAGTCTGACTGTGATGTTTTAATAGAGTCTGGCTGTGCTGCTTTAATAGAGTCTGACTGTGATGTTTTAATAGAGTCTGACTGTGCTGTTTTAATAGAGTCTGAATGTGATGTTTTAATAGACTCTGACTGTGCTGTTTTAATAGAGTCTGACTGTGTTGTTATAACAGGGTCTGACTGTGCTATTTTGACAGAGTCTGACAGTGCTGTTTTAATAGAGTCTGGATGTGCTGTTTTAATAGAGTCTGACTGCGCTGTTTTAATTGATTCTGACTGCGCTGTTTTAATACAGTCTGGTTGTGTTGTTATAGCAGGGTCTGACTGTGCTGTTTTAATAGAGTTTGATTGTGTTGTTATAACAGAGTCTGACTGTGATGTTTTAATAGAGTCTGACTGTGATGTTTTAATAGAGTCTTGACTGTGATGTTTTAATAGAGTCTGATTGTGCTGTTTTAATAGAGTCTGGCTGTGTTGTGATAACAGGGTCTGACTGTGCTGTTTTAATAGAGTCTGACTGTGTTGTGATAATAGTGTCTGACTGTGTTGTGATAACAGGGTCTGACTGTGCTGTTTTAATAGAGTCTGACTGTGCTGTTTTAATAGAGTCTGACTGTGTTGTGGTAACAGTGTCTGACTGTGTTGTGATAACAGGGTCTGACTGTGCTGTTTTAATAGAGTCTGACTGTGCTGTTTTAATAGAGTCTGACTGTGTTGTTATAACAGTGTCTGGCTGTGCTGCTTTAATAGAGTCTGAATGTGCTGTTTTAATAGAGTCTGACTGTGATGTTTTAATAGAGTCTGACTGTGATGTTTTAATAGAGTCTGAATGTGCTGTTTTAATAGAGTCTGAATGTGCTGTTTTAATAGAGTCTGACTGTGCTGTTTTAATAGAGTCTGACTGTACTGTTTTAACAAAGTCTGACTGTGCTGTTTTAATAGAGTCTGACTGTGCTATTTTAATAGAGTCTGACTGTGATGTTTTAATAGAGTCTGACTGTGATGTTTTAATAGAGTCTGACTGTGATGTTTTAATAGAGTCTGACTGTGATGTTTTAATAGAGTCTGACTGTGTTGTTATAACAGTGTCTGACTGTGCTGCTTTAATAGAGTCTGACTGTGATGTTTTAATAGAGTCTGACTGTGATGTTTTAATAGAGTCTGACTGTGTTGTTATAACAGTGTCTGACTGTGCTGCTTTAATAGAGTCTGACTGTGATGTTTTAATAGAGTCTGGCTGTGCTGCTTTAATAGAGTCTGACTGTGATGTTTTAATAGAGTCTGACTGTGCTGTTTTAATAGAGTCTGAATGTGATGTTTTAATAGACTCTGACTGTGCTGTTTTAATAGAGTCTGACTGTGTTGTTATAACAGGGTCTGACTGTGCTATTTTGACAGAGTCTGACAGTGCTGTTTTAATAGAGTCTGGATGTGCTGTTTTAATAGAGTCTGACTGCGCTGTTTTAATTGATTCTGACTGCGCTGTTTTAATACAGTCTGGTTGTGTTGTTATAGCAGGGTCTGACTGTGCTGTTTTAATAGAGTTTGATTGTGTTGTTATAACAGAGTCTGACTGTGATGTTTTAATCGAGTCTGACTGTGATGTTTTAATAGAGTCTTGACTGTGATGTTTTAATAGAGTCTGATTGTGCTGTTTTAATAGAGTCTGGCTGTGTTGTGATAACAGGGTCTGACTGTGCTGTTTTAATAGAGTCTGACTGTGTTGTGATAATAGTGTCTGACTGTGTTGTGATAACAGGGTCTGACTGTGCTGTTTTAATAGAGTCTGACTGTGCTGTTTTAATAGAGTCTGACTGTGTTGTGGTAACAGTGTCTGACTGTGTTGTGATAACAGGGTCTGACTGTGCTGTTTTAATAGAGTCTGACTGTGCTGTTTTAATAGAGTCTGACTGTGTTGTTATAACAGTGTCTGGCTGTGCTGCTTTAATAGAGTCTGAATGTGCTGTTTTAATAGAGTCTGACTGTGATGTTTTAATAGAGTCTGACTGTGATGTTTTAATAGAGTCTGAATGTGCTGTTTTAATAGAGTCTGAATGTGCTGTTTTAATAGAGTCTGACTGTGCTGTTTTAATAGAGTCTGACTGTGCTGTTTTAATAGAGTCTGACTGTACTGTTTTAACAGAGTCTGACTGTGCTGTTTTAATAGAGTCTGACTGTGCTATTTTAATAGAGTCTGACTGTGATGTTTTAATAGAGTCTGACTGTGCTGTTTTAATAGAGTCTGACTGTGATGTTTTAATAGAGTCTGACTGTGTTGTTATAACAGTGTCTGACTGTGCTGCTTTAATAGAGTCTGACTGTGATGTTTTAATAGAGTCTGGCTGTGCTGCTTTAATAGAGTCTGACTGTGATGTTTTAATAGAGTCTGACTCTGCTGTTTTAATAGAGTCTGAATGTGATGTTTTAATAGACTCTGACTGTGCTGTTTTAATAGAGTCTGACTGTGTTGTTATAACAGGGTCTGACTGTGCTATTTTGACAGAGTCTGACTGTGATGTTTTAATAGAGTCTGACTGTGCTATTTTAATAGAGTCTGACTGTGTTGTGGTAACAGTGTCTGACTGTGTTGTGATAACAGGGTCTGACTGTGCTGTTTTAATAGAGTCTGACTGTGCTGTTTTAATAGAGTCTGACTGTGTTGTTATAACAGTGTCTGGCTGTGCTGCTTTAATAGAGTCTGACTGTGCTGTTTTAATAGAGTCTGACTGTGATGTTTTAATAGAGTCTGACTGTGTTGTTATAACAGTGTCTGACTGTGCTGCTTTAATAGAGTCTGACTGTGATGTTTTAATAGAGTCTGGCTGTGCTGTTTTAATAGAGTCTGACTGTGCTATTTTAATAGAGTCTGACTGTGCTATTTTAATAGAGTCTGACTGTGATGTTTTAATAGAGTCTGACTGTGCTATTTTAATAGAGTCTGACTGTGATGTTTTAATAGAGTCTGACTGTGCTGTTTTAATAGAGTCTGACTGTGATGTTTTAATAGAGTCTGACTGTGTTGTTATAACAGTGTCTGACTGTGCTGCTTTAATAGAGTCTGACTGTGATGTTTTAATAGAGTCTGGCTGTGCTGCTTTAATAGAGTCTGACTGTGATGTTTTAATAGAGTCTGACTCTGCTGTTTTAATAGAGTCTGAATGTGATGTTTTAATAGACTCTGACTGTGCTGTTTTAATAGAGTCTGACTGTGTTGTTATAACAGGGTCTGACTGTGCTATTTTGACAGAGTCTGACTGTGATGTTTTAATAGAGTCTGACTGTGCTATTTTAATAGAGTCTGACTGTGCTATTTTAATAGAGTCTGACTGTGATGTTTTAATAGAGTCTGACTGTGCTATTTTAATAGAGTCTGACTGTGATGTTTTAATAGAGTCTGACTGTGCTGTTTTAATAGAGTCTGACTGTGATGTTTTAATAGAGTCTGACTGTGTTGTTATAACAGTGTCTGACTGTGCTGCTTTAATAGAGTCTGACTGTGATGTTTTAATAGAGTCTGGCTGTGCTGCTTTAATAGAGTCTGACTGTGATGTTTTAATAGAGTCTGACTGTGCTGTTTTAATAAAGTCTGAATGTGATGTTTTAATAGACTCTGACTGTGCTGTTTTAATAGAGTCTGACTGTGTTGTTATAACAGGGTCTGACTGTGCTATTTTGACAGAGTCTGACAGTGCTGTTTTAATAGAGTCTGGATGTGCTGTTTTAATAGAGTCTGACTGCGCTGTTTTAATTGATTCTGACTGCGCTGTTTTAATACAGTCTGGTTGTGTTGTTATAGCAGGGTCTGACTGTGCTGTTTTAATAGAGTTTGATTGTGTTGTTATAACAGAGTCTGACTGTGATGTTTTAATAGAGTCTGACTGTGATGTTTTAATAGAGTCTTGACTGTGATGTTTTAATAGAGTCTGATTGTGCTGTTTTAATAGAGTCTGGCTGTGTTGTGATAACAGGGTCTGACTGTGCTGTTTTAATAGAGTCTGACTGTGCTGTTTTAATAGAGTCTGACTGTGTTGTTATAACAGTGTCTGGCTGTGCTGCTTTAATAGAGTCTGAATGTGCTGTTTTAATAGAGTCTGACTGTGATGTTTTAATAGAGTCTGAATGTGCTGTTTTAATAGAGTCTGAATGTGCTGTTTTAACAGAGTCTGACTGTACTGTTTTAACAGAGTCTGACTGTGCTGTTTTAATAGAGTCTGACTGTGCTATTTTAATAGAGTCTGACTGTGATGTTTTAATAGAGTCTGACTGTGATGTTTTAATAGAGTCTGACTGTGATGTTTTAATAGAGTCTGACTGTGCTGTTTTAATAGAGTCTGACTGTGCTGTTTTAATAGAGTCTGACTGTGCTGTTTTAATAGAGTCTGACTGTACTGTTTTAACAGAGTCTGACTGTGCTGTTTTAATAGAGTCTGACTGTGCTATTTTAATAGAGTCTGACTGTGATGTTTTAATAGAGTCTGACTGTGCTATTTTAATAGAGTCTGACTGTGATGTTTTAATAGAGTCTGACTGTGCTGTTTTAATAGAGTCTGACTGTTCTGTTTTAATAGAGTCTGACTGTACTGTTTTAACAGAGTCTGACTGTGCTGTTTTAATAGAGTCTGACTGTGCTATTTTAATAGAGTCTGACTGTGCTATTTTAATAGAGTCTGACTGTGCTGTTTTAATAGACTCTGAATGTGATGTTTTAACAGAGTCTGATTGTGTTGTTTTAATAGAGTCTGAATGTGCTGTTTTAATAGAGTCTGAATGTGCTGTTTTAATAGAGTCTGACTGTGCTGTTTTAATAGAGTATGACTGTGCTGTTTTAATAGAGTCTGACTGTGCTGTTTTAATAGAGTCTGACTGTGCTGTTTTAACAGAGTCTGACTGTGCTGTTTTAATAGAGTCTGACTGTGGTGTTTTAATAGAGTCTGACTGTGTTGTGGTAACAGGGTCTGACTGTGCTGTTTTAATAGAGTCTGACTGTGTTGTGATAACAGTGTCTGACAGTGTTGTGATAACAGGGTCTGACTGTGCTGTTTTAATAGAGTCTGACTGTGCTGTTTTAATAGAGTCTGACTGTGTTGTTATAACAGTGTCTCACTGTGCTGCTTTAATAGAGTCTGACTGTGCTGTTTTAATAGAGTCTGGCTGTGCTGTTTTAATAGAGTCTGACTGTGTTGTTATAACAGTGTCTGACTGTGCTGCTTTAATAGAGTCTGACTGTGCTGTTTTAATAGAGTCTGGCTGTGTTGTGATAACAGGGTCTGACTGTGCTGTTTTAATAGAGTCTGAATGTGTTGTGATTACAGGCTCTGACTGTGCTGTTTTAATAGAGTCTGACTGTACTGTTTTAACAGAGTCTGATTGTGTTGTTATAACAGTGTCTGACTGTGCTCTTTTAACAGAGTCTGATTGTGTTGTTTTAACAGAGTCTGACTGTGTTGTGATTATAGGCTCTGACTGTGCTGTTTTAATAGAGTCTGACTGTGCTGTTATAACAGACTATGACGGTGTTGTTTTAACAGAGTCTGACTGGGTTGTGATAACAGGGTCTGACTGTGCTGTTTTAATAGAGTCTGACTGTGTTGTGATTACAGGCTCTGACTGTGCTGTTTTAATAGAGTCTGACTGTACTGCTTTAACAGAGTCTGATTGTGTTGTTATAACAGTGTCTGACTGTGCTCTTTTAACAGAGTCTGATTGTGTTGTTTTAACAGAGTCTGACTGTGTTGTGATTATAGGCTCTGACTGTGCTGTTTTAATAGAGTCTGACTGTGCTGTTTTAATAGAGTCTGACTGTACTGTTTTAACAGAGTCTGATTGTGTTGTTATAACAGACTATGACGGTGTTGTTTTAACAGAGTCTGACTGTGCTGTTTTAACAGTGTCTGACTGGGTTGTTATAACAGTGTCTGACTGTGCTCTTTTAACAGAGTCTGACTGTGCTGTTCTAACCGAGAGTTGTTTGTTGGTTAATGCAATTTGTCTCTGGAAGGTTGTGTTACAGTTGTTGTGACTGTGAAATCGTGATGGCCTTGACCGGTGATGAGCTTGTGTGCCCGAAGTTCCAGCCTAACATCTTCGACTCCACCCGCTGCCATGACTGTTTACGACAGAAACACCTGCACAACTCCTCACCTGAACACTACACAGCTGCTGCTCACAGCCAGGAGAAAGACACAACAACCAAGGTGAGACAGACAGACAGGTGACTATGAAATGTACACATATGATAAATAGAATGTATTATCATGTATATGTGCTGCGGTCTGAATGAAGAATACAGCAAGTCTGTGTGATCATGAGATCATCATACATGATGAGAGTAACTCAAGCGTGTGTGTGCGCTCCACCTTCTCATTCATAATAAATGACAACAGCTTGAGTTCTTCTAGCCAGCTGATACATTCACAGTGAGATCTCTTATGAGCAACAACACCAAAAAACAACTTGTGAATGAAAGCATTACTTTAAATGAAAACGACCTCTGTGCCACAATGCTACATTGGTGTGAGTGGTTGCTAGGGTGCTGATATGTGGTTGTTAAGTTGTTCTGCACACAAGTGGACAGGTTAGACGATGGCTCAGATCAGATCTCGGGTGATTTTGAGATGAAAATAAAAGCTTTAGTGTTTTATGATGCTTTTGTGGATTTGATGATGTCTAATAGATCTGCTGCTGCTTCTGTACGGAGCTAAAATAATAATGAGCCAAAAAACACAAACCAGACTGAGTTACAGCCGTGAAACTCTAAACCAGTACAGTCTGTGAGAGAGAGAGATGTGTAATCTAGATGACCATTTTAACTTCATCGATTTTTTTAGAGATCTCAAATAACCAGTACAAAAGAATATTTGATAAATAACTTATCTGGGTGCTGTAGAAAAACACTGACATCATCCTAAACAAATCTTTACACTTACACATACTGGTAAAGAAATCTGACGGACAGCACAGTGTCACACCTGTGTTCCTCTATCATTGCCTGATCTCTGATTGGCTGATTGGTTTTCACATCCACTTGTCAGGAGGACTCAGACGTGCTGTCAGTGGTGAGCAGCTACTGTGATGTCAGCAGAGGGGGGTGTGGCTTCAAGGACGGCTCCCTCTGTATTTTGAGCTCAGACTGTGACCTGTGCGTGTGTGACGGAGACGACGATCAAAGCTCTGACAGGTAAGACTGAACCAGAGTCTGTATACAGTGTTTGTTAGAATATAAACTCTGCTTCAATGACTTTTTAAATATTTTGAGGAATCAGTTCCATTGTGTCTCATAGTGATGTTTGTTTCATTCCAGTCAGTGTGACGATTCCATATACAGCAGCTCAGTCAGTGTTGAAGAAGAAACGAACGTCCTTCACTACTCTTCATCTCACTGCAGGATGACTCGTTTGGATCAATCGTCACGCCGGTTGAGTCCTCGGGGCTGGACAGAGGTAGCCCGCAGCCGTGATGCTTTTGGGTCCTCAGGGTTTTCACACGGTGAGCTGAACACCATATACAGTTACCGAATGCTGTGGTTCAGATAGTTCGAGTGACAGTTTGAGGTGTCAGATCGTGTAGAGTTACACAGGGCTATTCCAGTTTATGACACCGCGTCACGACTGCATGAGATTATGTTCACATATTAACAAAATCTCTCTATCTCTCTATCTCTCTCTCTCTCTCTCTCACCATCTGTCTGTCTGTAGTTAGTGCGAAGGAAAAGACAGATCGGGAGAGTGGATATTTCTCTCTGGGAAGAGCTGTGGGTACTAGAGCCGTCTGTGATAAAGGCTCTCCTCCTCCCTATCGGCATTCTGAAAGAGGTCATCCCCTCCCGAACAACAAAAGCCCAGAGCCCAAAGCCACAATTCCCTTCCGGAACCCGGGTCTGGGCGTTCCCTCCGAAAGGAGAACCGGTGAGATAGAGAATGCTGATCTGATGAACTATCCTACACAACCCTTGACTCCTGATCCAGTGGATCTCAGTGTAGAGGTGGAGGCTCTCGCTGGTCCCAGATCTCTGAGTCCCACTCCTTTCAGACAAGCCGAATCGCTCAGCACCTCCAAACGAAGAGTAGAACGAAACCTCCCGTTGTCCTCCTACCCAACGCAAAGAAGTTCCAGTCTGTCACGCTCTTCGTCTCCAGGTCGTAGTTTCTCTTCACTCAGGCGGGGCGAGTCCTCCTCCCATCTAAACACCCTGGGTTTTCGCTCTGGCAGTTTGGCACGGGGACGAGAGGAGGTGTCAGGCATTCCCCCTCGGAACGGTTATGCAGGAGGCTCGCAGAAGAACTTGCGCTCGTTGGCGAGCACCGTGGGCACGGTCAGTAGTGTCAGTAAGTCCTATATGGATCCGAGAGGCTCTTCACGGAATTCAGAGAACAACAGCTCTCCTGTCAGCTCTATGCTGAACCGTGGTGGCACTCCGGCTCGGAGCGGTTACGCTGGAGGCTCGCAGAAGAACTTGCGCTCGTTGGTGAGCACCGTGGGCACGGTCAATATTGTCAGTAAGTCCTACATGGCTTCGAGAGGCTCTTTGCGAAATACAGAGAATTCTATGCTGAACCGTAGTGGATCCTCACCTTCCAGGCAGAGTTATGATGGTCCTCGGCAAACATCTGTTTGGAAAAGTGAAACAAGCCCTTCATACGAGTACAGTCATGAGAGACAAAGCTCACCCCACTCAGGCAGACGATATGACGCAAGAAGCCAGTCCCCTAAAGGCAGAAAGGAGACGGATAGCTCCTCGAATCAGATTCGAGAGGGTCGTCGGAGTGCATCTCCAGTCAGAAAAGGTTACGGAACAGAGAAAAGCTCCACATCCAACGGCTGGTGTTATAAGAGAGAAAGCCCCCCTTCATCAAGGAAAGGCTACGACACTCAAATCCAGGCATCACCGAAGAAAGCAGAAGTCAAGCGAGCCAGTCGGCACTCCTCCCCCAGTAGAGGTCATCATCAAAGACCTGACCAATCATCGCTTTCCAAAACCAAATCAAGCCCGGTGAACCCGGCACGTGAGCTAAAGAGCCGCAGTTCCTCCCCGTTTAGGTGGGGAAATGACAATCCAATCCAATCCTTCCCTCTCAAATCAGAGATTGGCCGGCGCTCTGCTACACTGAGGCAAGACCCCACGGGCCACGCCCCTCTCAGGACCACAGTGAGTGACAGAACAGACTCTGGCTCTTTTGTAAAAGAAACCAGCAAATCACAGCATGAATCAAACCCTCCATTAGGTCACTGGGGAGGGTCCGCCCACTCTCTCCTCAGCCAGTCGGTGTCACGTGGCTCCTCCCCGACCCGCAACAGCTCCTCTCACCGATCCGCTCCTGTTGCCTGGGAAACGTTGCAAAGTGTTAGTAAGAGGAGCATCGTAAAGCTGGAGCGAGATATTCAAAGCTCTAGCCCTAACAGGCGACCACCAGTGTCCCAAAAACAACACACCTCCTCACAGAGCTCAATGGACTCAGAGTCAAGCCATCTGTCAGCGGGATCGTCAGGACTGCACCGAGAGGAATACACCATGATGGCTGACCTTCCCAAAGTTAAAACCGTCATGCAGAGGGAGGGTCCGAGTCACCTGGACAGACTCAAAAGCCAACAGAGACGAGAACTTTCCCTCTACAAACCAGCCAGGTAGTCAAAGCCACATCCGATCTGTGTGTTGAGAAGTCCCTTGCCATCATTTACTTCCTCACAGCGAGCAAAACTAATTTCAGCGGTCTCTGCTCTGTTTTACACACTTTGCCATGTTGAAATCCATTCCTGAACATTTCAGAGATCAAGTAGGTACGCAAAATGCAAATAAAGACCTGTAGGATGTGTTGTGTTTTCAGTCACTGTCAAAGCAAAGCTCCTAACTCAGACTGGGATGAAGTAGAGGAAGAGAGAGACGCTGGTACCATGTCAAGAGCACACTCCCCTAGCTCACTACATACACAGGTAACTTCATTAAAACATGCTCACATGACCGCTTCACACTAATGCAGTGACATCACATCTGTAGAGAGAACACAAGAGCATTGGGATATATTTCACTGAATCATGATGATGATTGACAGAGAGCGAGCAGTCCATCTCCAGAGCAGATTCACCAGAATCAGTCCAGATCATCAGAACACAAACAGGTGCAGTAACACACAGTCTGAAGCGTTGATGTCCTGTTGTTGTTCTTCAGTGTGTTTGTTATTACAGAAAGCACACAGACCGACGGTGTATTTCTCCTGCAGTGTGGAACAGACCGATGAAGAATCCGCCCAGCAGGCACGTGCTAATATCTTCATTTAATCTTCTTTAGATTAACTTTGTCTCTTTGCCCTCTCTATCGCCATCTCTGTTTGAAACATGCAACTGCAGTCAAATGTTACATTCCCCACAAAATATGAATCATATAATCATTATAAGGGCTGTTTCATTTCCTTTTATATATGAAACGTTATCTTTAAATTGTTTTTACTTGATTTATTTTTTTTGGTTTTGTTGCCTCTATTCTAATTCAGCGATCTGTCATATAGCCAGTTGTCTGGAGTAAACAAATCGTAGTAGTCACAAATTTACTATAACTGAACTGAATCGTTATTATACACATATTTACTTATACGAACCCATGTTTAATGTTCTCACGAGACGTAATTCTGTTTCTTTGGCTCAAGGGTTAGTCCTGCGATCCACTTTATAACTGATGTGTAGAGTTCGGAGAGTTTATGAAACACACATCAGAAAGGCACTAGTGCACGAACATCTAAATGCGAAAACAACAGAAAACAACCGTCACCTCTCTGATTGGCTGCTGCACTATCACTTGTAACGCTGATTGGTTTGTTGTGGTCACGCTCGAGGTTCCGGTTGGTTGGTGTTTTGGTTTTGCTCGGTTTTGATTGGCTGCTCGCTTCCGCTGAACTCTCCACGGGACCCGCCCCGGGAACACAGCAGCAGCAGCTCGAACTCCCTCAAACTTTAACTCTCATCGATCGAAACTGTTTATCATTTTTATTGTTAATATTAAACACCATTAACTTGGGTTAAACTCTTCCGCCACATTAAAACTCTTGAGTGTTAAACTGTATCATATGGACTTTATTTAACTGCTGTTCGCGCTTCGGCTGGATTTCAACATCATGACGGTCAGTTCAACTTTCATTCACTCTAATGAACGCAAACGGAAGTGTGTGTGTGTCAGCGTGTGTAAACTGAGTGTGTTTTGTGTTGTTTGCTGTGTGTGTGTGTGTGTGTGTAAAAAAACATTAAATACATATTTCTGTGTATTTGCGCGCGACACACCCCACACAGCGCACGCGCATTAGTGACGCTGATCGTTATGTTTCTGTTTGTGTTCATTCTAGCAGACTTCGTAAAAGTCCGATAGATTGATTATTGATCATTTACATCAGTCAGAGTTATTATTATTCACTGTTATAATGACGGTTAACCAGCACTACACTTGATCATACTACAATATACTAAATTAAACTATCATTTATTATATATTAGGATTATATCTGAGGATGTGTGCTGATGCTCATGTGTGATCTGAACATCATCTGTGTGTGTGTGTGTGTGTGTGTGTGTGCGCGCAAGACATCACAAAGTTTTGTTTTCATACAGAACAATATGGATTAAGTTTAGGGGTTAGGGTTTTTATCATAAGAAAACCAAGATCCTTGATCTGTGATCAGATTGAGATTGTTGTGGAAACCCTTGTGTTTGAGTCCGATCAGATGATCAGACACTGGTCTGGTGTTAGAGGGTCAGTTCACACAACAATAA
>NC_079548.1:272500-292500 GCF_015846415.1 Triplophysa dalaica | reverse complement strand
CGTCTCTACAGTGAGCTGGTGATCACTGAGTCTGTACATGCTCAACACTTTTCTTAGTTTAGGGTCTGATACGCTTGTGAGCTATTCTGACACTTTATATTCTCTCTTTAGTGACAGATAGCATTCCACTTTACTTTGCTGAGCTGTTGCTTCTGTCCAGTGTTTGAGATATTTCTCTTTTTGTCTTTTCATCATTTGGTTTAGTCTGGCTGGGGTTTGGGGTTGACTTGGGCATGTTTGGGGTTGTAGAGTTAGTTGTGAGATCAGTTGGATGAAGGGGTTTCTCTCTGGGCTCAGCTCTTGATGACTTAAGGCTTTGTGATGGAGTGTGTCTGTGTCGCTGTTCTTAAGGTGTGTGTAGAATTTTAAAGCTCTTTTTTGTATTTTAATGATTAGAGGATACAGTCCTAATTCTGCTCTGCAGGCGTTGTTTGGAGTTTTTCTCTGTACCCGTAGAATGTTTTTACACATTTCTGTTTGCAGAATCTCTATTGGGTGTTTGTCCCATCTGGTGAACTCTTGGTGGGCGAGAGGACCCCAAACCTCACTTCCATACAGCGCGATTGGTTCTATAATTGATTGAATTATTTTCAGCCAGATTACGGTTGGGATGTCAATTTTGATATTCTTTTTGATTGCGTAAAAGGCTCTTCATGCCTTGTCTCTCAGGTCGTTCACAGCCTTGTTTAAGTTTCCGGTGTTACTAATGTTTATAGCGAGATATGTGTAGTTCTTGGTGTGTTCTAGGGGCACGTTGTTTAGTTTGAAACGGTGATGTTGATTTTGGCTACTGGGCTTTTTTTGGAATATCATGACTCGAGTCTTCTTAAGGTTAACCGATAGGGCCCATGTTTGGCAGAAGGTGTGCAGGGTGTCCAGATGTTGCTGTAGACCCTCTTTTGTGGGTGACAGCAGCACCAGATCGTCTGCAAACAGGAGGCCTTTCACTTCGGTGTCTTGTAAGGTCGGACCGGGTGCTGGTGACTGTTCTAGAGCTCCAGCTAATTCATTCATGTAAATGTTAAATAGTGTAGGACTTAGACTACAGCCCTGTCTCACTCCACGACTCTGGGAGAGAAAGTCTGTGTGCTTGTTGCCAATTTTAACTGCAAATGTGTTATTGGTGTACATTGATTTGATGATGTCGTAGGTTTTTCCTCCAATGCCGCATTGAATCAACTGAAGAAAAAGTCCCTCATGCCAGATTGAGTCAAAAGCTTTTTTGAAGTCAACAAAGCATGAGTAGAGCTTTCTTTTATTTTGGTTTGTTTCTTTGTCAATTAAGGTATAAAGAGTGTATATATGATCGGATGTGCGGTATTTGGGTTGGAAACCAATTTGGCATTTTCTCAGGATGTTTTGGTTGTTTAGATATTGGAGAAGTCTGCTGTTAAGAATGTTACAGAGGAGTTTACCTAGATTACTGTTTACACATATTCCGCGGTAATTATTAGGGTCGAATTTGTCTCCACTTTTATGGATTGGAGTTATGAGACCTTGGTTCCAGATTGTGGGAAATATACCTGTACTAAAGATGATATTAAACAGTTTGAGGATGGCGAGTGTAAGTTTTTGGTCTGCGTGTTTAATCATCTCGTTTAGGATACCGTCAATACCACTTGCTTTTTGGGATTTAAGTTTTGGTATATTTTGGTCTAGTTCAGCGAGTGTAATTGGATAGTCTAAAGGGTTTTGGTAATCTTTAATTGTTGACTCCAGAGTGCATAGTTTGTTGTGTAGGTTAGTTTGTTCATGGTTCTTGGTTATTTTACTAAAGAGGTTTGAGAAGTGCCCTATCCATACGTCTCCGTTCTGAATGGGAAGATCTTCATGGTGGGGTTTGTTAAGTGTGTTCCAATGTTCCCAGAAGCGATTTGTTTCTAGAGATTGTTCAATTGCTTTTAACTTGTTTTGTGTATCTTGTTTCTTTTTCTTCCTTAGTGTTTCCTTATATTGTTTAACTTTTTCATGGTAGAGTTGGCGTGTGTTAACATTGTCAGCATCTCTGTGTTTCTGATTTGATAGAATTCTTACTTCTTTTCTAAGGTTTTTACACTCCTTATCAAACCATTTCTCATTTACCGGCTTTTTGTTTGGTTTTGTGTTAGTGGGTTTTAGGTCAGATAGCGTTGCAGATATTGTAAAAATTTGGTAAATCCTGTCTACTGCTAAATTTACACCTTCATAATTGTGTGGAAATGGGGTATCGAGGAATTTATTCAGTAGGATTTGAATTTTTGTTTCACGAGTTATGCTTTTGTATGTATCTTCGCAATTTTGTTTCCACCTGAAAGTTTGTTTTAGGGTATGGAGGTGAGTTTGTTTTGATGCCTCTGTGTTAGGTTTCGGATCTATTGAGGTAGAGAGTGATTTTACTGTGATCTGACAGTGGGGATGGTGGGCTAACTGTGAACGCTCTGAGGGAGTTAGGATTCAGATCCGTGATGAAATAGTCTACCGTACTGTTACCCAGTTTAGAACTATAGGTGTACCTACCGTATGAATCTCCTCGTAGTCGTCCATTGACCATGTACAGACCCAGTGTGCGACAAAGATGGAGAAGTCTTAATCCATTTTTGTTTGTTGTTTTATCGTAGTTTAGTCTTTGTGTGTGTGTAGGTATGGAAAGGGCATCTCCTCCTGGAATGTGTTTGTCTCCCTTGGAGTGAACTGAGTCTGATTCTTCACCTGTCCTGGCATTTAGGTCTCCGCAGATCAGAACATTGCCCTGTGACTGGAAGTAGTTGATCTCCTCTTCCAGGATCGTGAAACTGTCCTCATTGAAGTAGGGTGACTCTGCTGGAGGGATGTAGGTTGCACACAGGAAGATATTCTTATCTGTTGAAGTGATGGTCTTGTTGATTTCTATCCATGTGTAAAACTGTCCAGTTTTAATCATTTTTGTTGAGTTAGCGTATTCAGATTTATACCAGATCAGCATTCCGCCTGAGTCTCTTCGTTGTGTGACACCAGGCAGTTTGACGGATGGAATGATGAATTCTCTGTAGTTTGTAGGGCGACCAGTGGGTCCGTCTCCTCTACTCCATGTCTCCTGTAGGATCAGGATGTCTGAGTTTTTTGTTTCAGAGCTGAAGTCTCTGTTTTTGCTTTTCAGTCCAAAAGCAGATGACCTCAGGCCTTGAATATTCCAACATGATATTGTAAATGATTTGTTATCCATAAGTTATTAATTTGTTTAGTGCGGATTTTGTCTTAGTACAGTAGGTGTGAGCAGATCAGGTTCAGCATCTGATGGATGTCACTCACTCACTCACTCTCTCACTCACTCACTCACTCACTCACTCTCTCACTCACTCACTCACTCACTCACTCTCTCTCACTCACTCACTCACTCACTCACTCTCTCACTCACTCACTCACTCACTCACTCACTCTCTCTCTCACTCACTCACTCACTCACTCTCTCTCTCTCTCACTCACTCACTCACTCACTCACTCTCTCACTCACTCACTCACTCACTCACTCTCTCACTCACTCACTCACTCACTCACTCTCTCACTCACTCACTCACTCACTCACTCCACTCACTCACTCACTCACTCACTCACTCTCTCACTCACTCTCTCTCTCTCTCTCTCTCTCTCTCTCTCTCTCACTCACTCACTCACTCCACTCACTCACTCACTCACTCACTCTCTCACTCACTCACTGACTCACTCACTCTCTCTCTCTCTCTCACTCACTCACTCACTCACTCACTCACTCCACTCACTCACTCACTCACTCACTCACTCACTCCACTCACTCCACTCACTCACTCTCTTTTTTTCCACAGATTGCCCGACCACAGCGCTGAAAAAGAAAACATGCGACACACTCCGTCACGCCGACATCACAGCCAATCAGAGGCCGCCTCCAGCACAAATCCCACTCACTGCAAATTTGACTATGTGGAACTGTCGCGTGTAGCTCCGCCTTCTACTCCCACCTCAGCCAGTCAGAGAGAGTCCGGGGAGGGACAGGTTAGAGAACACAGCCAATGGCAGGAGGAGAGATCGCGTGACGCCGCTCAAAGCCAATGGGAGGTCTCACGGAAGGGGGCGGGGCAGCTGACGGAGCAGAGGAGACTAGAAGAGATCGAGAGGAAATGGGCGGAGTTTGAGCAGCTGCCTCTCAAAGAGACGAGGTCCTTTCCACCAATGGGATCCCGGCCTGGCCCGTCATCCAATCAGGCTCTGGAGAGGGAGGTAGTGCGTGAATAAATCTATCTGCTCTCATAAGACAAACTGAGTTTATGAGAACTGAATAGAACACAGACGCTCCAAAATAAACGATTAACTACACCAGCGTCCATTCAAACTCTACATTATGTTTTATTTACTCGCATTTAGTGTTAAGTGTTTACTTTGGACGCAGTGTATACGCTTTAAAACAAAGCTTGTGTACACTTATTCTGTCTGTGTGTGTGTTTTTTGGCTCCAGATCCACCGAGGTGTTTCTTCGCGGCTGAAAATGCAAGTTGCAGGTGCTTGAACATTTGGTGGCTGTTTTTTTTCAGGGTCTCTGTTGGTAACAATAGAAAAAACCTGACGGTAGAAACGCCTCGGTGGACTCCGCCCCTCACCCTTCATTTGATTGGCTGATGCTTACAAACCAAACTTGAGTGTGATTCACTACATGATTGCAGGAGGCTTTACCTCTCTCTCTCTCTCCCTCTCCCTCTCTCTCTCTCTCTCTCTCTCTCTCCCTCTCTCTCTCTCTCTCTCTCTCTCCCTCTCTCTTTCTCTCTCTCTCCCTCTCTCTCTCTCTCTCTCTCTCTCTCCCTCTCTCTTTCTCTCTCTCTCTCTCTCTCTGTCTCTTTATCTCTCTCCCTCTCTCCCCCTCTCTCTCTCTCGCTCCCTCTCTCTCTCACTCTCTGTCTCTCTCCCTCTCTTTCTCTCTCCCTCTCTGTCTCTCTCTCTCTCTGTCTCTCTCTCTCCTTCTCTTACACTCTCTTTGTATCTCTCTCTCTGTCTCTCTCTCTCTCTCTCTCTCTCTCTCTCACACACACTCTCTCATTCTCACACATCTCTTTGTCTCTCTCTCTCTCTCTCTCTCTCTCTCCCTCTCTCTGTCTTTCTCTCTCTGTCTCTCTCTCTCTCTCTTACACACTCTCTCATTCTCACACACTCTCTTTGTCTCTCTCTCTCTCTCCTCGTGTATAGGTGGCGTCTCTGAAGCAGCAGCTGGTGATGCTGCAGGGGGGGAGGGAGGGGTCACAGGCGGGGTGGGCGGGGTCAGGTGGGGCGGAGTCTCGCTGCATTGAGAGTTTACAGCAGATGGAGCGAGTCCACAGGGAGACGCTGGAGGAGATGGAGAAACAACACGCACAACAGATCAGAGCTCTGGAGCGAGAGAGAGACACACTGCTCCGAGAGGAGACCGAGGCTACAGCACGAGGTACACACACACACACACAAATGAGTCCAGATGTTTGTGAGGCTTGAGTGTAACCACGTGTGTGTGCGTCAGTGATGAAAGCATTGCAGACAGCACATAAAGCAGAAATGGAGAAAACAACACAACACGCAGAGAGAGACGGAACAGACACGCACACACTGGATAAACAACAACAGTGAGTACAGACACACACACTTATGAAGAGTAAACATGCAGACGTATGCACACATCACTACACTGAGGAAATGATGATCTGAACACCTGATGCCTGCTCACAAAGAAAGGAAGGGTTTATTATAACTGATCAACCAAACATCAGGGGAAAATGTCTATAAATGGTTTTGGTCTCACAGCTCTTTCTCCAAAGCCTTTTCTGAATCATCTTGATGTTCATTGTCAAACTTCAGACGGGCAGGAGGACCTGTGGTCTCAACTCTCTTAACATCATGAACAAGATTAGATTAGATTAGATTCAACTTTATTGTCATTACACATATACAAGTACAGTGTAACGAAATGTAGTTTAGGTCTAACCAGAAGTGCAATTAGCAAGTGCAGATATACAGTGTGAATAAATACAGAATACAATATTAGAAAAATACTATACAATGGGCATGTACTATAAAAATATGACAATCGGTATGTACTATGAACAATATATACAGAAGGCTATATACTGTGAACATTATTGTTATCTGTTCATAACCTCCTGTACATTATAGACTATACAATAGTGCAAGTGACTTGAGTGTGCATTAGTTACAGACATTAGCTATTAAAGTTACAGTGCAGTAGATGAGTTAATGCAGTTATTAAAGATACAGTGCAGTACATGAGTTAATGCAGTTATTGAAGTTATAGTGCAATACATGAGTAGATGCAGTTATACATTTACAGTGCAGTAGATGAGTGAATGCAGTTATTAAAGTTACAGTGCAGTAGATGAGTTAATGAAGTTATTAAAGTTACAGTGCAGTAGATGAGTTGATGCAGTTATACATTTACAGTGCAGTAGATGAGTTAGTGCAGTTATTAAAGTTACAGTGCAGTAGATGAGTTAATGCAGTTATTAAAGTTACAGTGCAGTAGATGAGTTAGTGCAGTTATTAAAGTTACAGTGCAGTAGATGAGTTAATGCAGTTATTGAAGTTACAGTGCAGTAGATGAGTTGATGCAGTTATACAGTTACAGTGCAGTAGATGAGTTAGTGCAGTTATTAAGGTTACAGTGCAGTAGATGAGTTGATGCAGTTATACAGTTACAGTGCAGTAGATGAGTTAATGCAGTTATTGAAGTTACAGTGCAGTAGATGAGTTAGTGCAGTTATTGAAGTTACAGTGCAGTAGATGAGTTAGTGCAGTTATTGAAGTTACAGTGCAGTAGATGAGTTAGTGCAGTTATTGAAGTTACAGTGCAGTAGATGAGTTAGTGCAGTTATTGAAGTTACAGTGCAGTAGATGAGTTAGTGCAGTTATTGAAGTTACAGTGCAGTAGATGAGTTAGTGCAGTTATTGAAGTTACAGTGCAGTAGATGAGTTAGTGCAGTTATTGAAGTTACAGTGCAGTAGATGAGTTAGTGCAGTTATTGAAGTTACAGTGCAGTAGATGAGTTGTTGCAGTTTTTAAAGTTACAGTGCAGTAGATGAGTTGATGCAGTTATACATTTACAGTGCAGTAGATGAGTTAGTGCAGTTATTGAAGTTACAGTGCAGTAGATGAGTTAGTGCAGTTATTGAAGTTACAGTGCAGTAGATGAGTTAATGCAGTTATTGAAGTTATAGTGCAATAGATGAGTAGATGCAGTAATGCAAGAGATGAGTTACAGTGCAGTAGAGAAGTTGGTGCAGTTATTGAAGTTACAGTGCAGTAGATGAGGTAATGCAGTTATGAAAGTTACAGTGCAGTAGATGAGGTAATGCAATTATGAGAGTAGTCCATTAGTGCAAATGACCATTCAGTGTAATATTCCTGGTGTGCAAGCGAGCAGTATAGCGTGCAAATGATGATGTGTGTGTTTAAACAGTCCGGTAGAGCAGATAACATGAAGTACTGGTGTGTACAGTTCAGTCATGCATGGCAGCCCTGTATTGCAATGTAAACAATGTAATAGCAGCATTAAAGTTAAAGTTATGAGGGTAGTGGAATCAGTGGGGAGCAGAGTTCAATAATGAAACAGCTCTGGGAAAAAAAGCTGTTTCCTAGTCTGCTGGTTCTTGTCCGGAGGCACCTGAAGCGCCTACCGGAAGGCAGGAGAGTAAACAGTCTATGAGCGGGGTGAGAGGAGTCCTTGAGAATGCTGCGAGCTCGACGCAGACAGCGTTTCTTTTGGATGTCCTCAATGGAAGAGAGTGTAGTCCCTGTGATGCGCTGGGCTGTTTTCACCACCCGCTGCAGTGCCTTGCGCTCAGCAACAGAACAGTTCCCGTACCAGACTGTGACACAGTTGGTCAGGATGCTCTCTATCGTGCAGCGATAGAAGTTCACCAGGATAGTTGAAGACAGTTGGTTCTTCTTCAGTGTCCTCAGAAAGAAGAGACGCTGGTGAGCCTTCTTGACCAGGCATGAGGTGTTGGTGGTCCAGGACAGGTCCTCCGAAATATGGGTCCCCAGGAACTTAAAACTGAAAACACGTTCAACAGCCGTCCCGTTAATGTGGATGGGGTCGTGTGTGCCTCCTTTCGCCTTCCTGAAGTCCACAATGATCTCCTTTGTCTTGGAGGTGTTAAGGAGCAGGTTGTTGTTTGAGCACCATGTGGCCAGGTGCCGTACCTCCTCCCTGTAAGCAGTCTCATCGTTGTTGCTGATGAGACCAATCACTGTTCTATCGTCTGCGAACTTGATGAAGGAGTTAGGTCCATTCACAGGTCTGCAGTCGAGTGTGAAAAGGGAGTAGAGAAAGGGGCTCAGTACGCAGCCCTGTGGTACACCAGTGTTGATGGTGATGGTGGTGGAGCAGATGTGGCCTAACCTAACAAGCTGAGGCCTGTTCGTCAGGAAGTCCATAATCCAGTTACAGGTTGAATTGTTAATGCCTAGGTTTCCAAGTTTGATGATTAGCTTGGAAGGGATGACGGTATTGAATGCAGAGCTGAAGTCTACAAACAGCATGCGTGCATAAGTGTCCTTATTATCCAGATGTGTGAGCACGGAGTGCAGCGCCATGGACACCGCATCATCTGTGCTCCTGTTGCTACGGTAGGCAAATTGGTATTGGTCCAGTGTGGATGGTAGAGAGTCTTTTAGTTGTGACAGGACCAGCCGCTCAAAGCACTTCATAACAATGGGTGTGAGTGCTACAGGGCAGTAGTCGTTCAGGCATGTCGGGCTGGAATGTTTTGGAATGGGCACAATGGAGGTGGATTTGAAACATGCTGGAACCACTGCTTGGGCGAGGGACAGGTTGAAGATATCCGTGAAGACCCCAGCGTGCTGCTCCGCACATGCCCTGAGTACGTGACCAGAGATGCCATCAGGACCAGCAGCCTTGCGTGCGTTTATCCGGCTTAGTACAGTGTAAACATCTGTGGAGTTTAGTGTGATGATTGGGTGGTCAATAGAAGGTGTGAGCCTGGTGGCGGGTTCATTATTGTCTCTCTCAAAGCGTGCATAAAAGTCATTAAGCTTGTTCAGAAAGGCAGCATCTGTGGCTATGGGGATGGAGTGGTTGGGTTTGTAGTCACTAATGGCCTGGATGCCCTGCCACATGCGTCGAGGGTCAGAATTGGTAAAATGCTCCTCTAACTTCAACTTGTAGCAGTGCTTGGCCTTTTTGATGCCCCTCTTCAGATTTGCCCTGGAAGTACTATAGGCCTGTGCATCACCTGATCTGAAGGCGGTGTTGCGTGCTTTCAACAGGAGGCGCACTTCCTTGTTCATCCATGGCTTGTGATTCGGGTATATGGTGATCTGCTTTTGAGCTGTGACACTATCAATGGTGGTATTGATGTAGTCCAATACAGAGGAGCTGTAGCTGTCTGTGTCCGTGTGAGAGTCACTGGTGGCCTAAGAAGCAAACATACTCCAGTCTGTGTGTAGAAACTATTCCTGGAGTATAAAGGCAGCCCCCGCAGGCCACACCTTGATGGTCTTCACTGATGGCTTCACACGATTAATGAGAGGTGAATACTTGGGGGTGAGGAACAAAGAAAGGTGATCAGATTGACCCAGGTGGGCGAGGGGGGTCGCGGTGTAAGCTTCAGCCATGTTTGTATAGACATGATCCAAAGTTTTGTTTCCTCTTGTGTGGCAGGAAACATGCTGGTGAAATTTAGGGAGCACTGTCTTTAAGTTAGAGTGATTAAAATCTCCCGCAACAATAAATGCAGCCTCCGGGTGAGCAGTCTGTTGTTTACTGATGGTTGCATGAAGTTCTTTCATAGCAAGCTTGGCATCCGGTGGAATATAAGCTGCCGTTATAATGGTGGAAGTGAATTCCCCTGGCAGATAAAACGGTCTACATTTAACCATGAGAAACTCAAGGTTAGCCGAGCAGTGTCTCCCGACAATAACAGAGTTCGTGCACCAAGCTTTATTGACATAAATGCACAATCCACCTCCTCTTGTCTTACCAGATTCCTCTGCCGTTCTATCCGGGCGGTGTGTGTTGTAGCAGTCTAACTCAATAGCGTTCTCCGGTATGCCGCTGTGTAGCCATGATTCCGTGAAGATTATGACATTGCAGTTCAAAAGTCTTTTATTGTTGATGATGCGAAGTCGAATCTCATCCATTTCGTTCACTAATGATTGTACATTAGCAAGGAAAATGCTGGGTAAAGAGAGCCGGTGTGGTGTTAGCTGTAGCCTAGCTCTTAGCCCTCCGCGTTTCCCCCGCCTTTGTTTACGATCTCGACGCCGCCGGCGAGCACTTCCGCCCGGCCGTGTGGGGTGCGTAGCATCGGGTGTTTTGGCGATCTCAGGAACGAGTTGAATGTTGCTGATATAACTTCCGGGAATGCGCAAACCGATATCCAAAAGCTCATGCCGGGTGTACGATGTGAATGCACAACTGTTCTGAACGAACAGGCCCGAGATGAGCAAGAAAAACACTATATAATTGCTAAAACTGGAGGGACGCTGAGCCTGGCGATGTTTCATGCGCCGCCATCTACACCATTATCGAGGCTAACAAGCTTCTTCTTGTGAAGTTCTGGGCTGATCTTTGACCTTCCTCATGATCATCTTTACTCCATTGGGGAAACTAGCAGGGAG
Source organism: Triplophysa dalaica (assembly GCF_015846415.1). Classification (NCBI taxonomy): domain Eukaryota; kingdom Metazoa; phylum Chordata; class Actinopteri; order Cypriniformes; family Nemacheilidae; genus Triplophysa; species Triplophysa dalaica. The sequence goes on along the minus strand of NC_079548.1, from coordinate 281,891 downwards.
CTCCACTACAAGAGCAATTGATAGTTATTTAGCATTTCTTCTATTTCCAAATAATCACACAACAGTTGTCTCTTCTCACCAGGTGCAGGTCTACAATCTTGTCCATAACATCCTTTAAAACCTATTTGGTCTTGATCATGGTGTTTTATATACATATCAAGCTTTCTTAAAGCGACAGGACTAGTCTGTGGTCCATATAGGCACATAACCAATCTGTGGAGGCAGAATTATTGCTGCTTGGTAGGAGCTCAAATACTTAATCACTGACTGAAATGCAAATCAATTTATAAGCTTTATATACATTGTTTCCCCTGATCGATGGTTTCTATCGGTGAAAATAAACCTGCAATAAATGTGATAGACCCTTACAACTTTAAAAAACATCAGGGGATCAGATCATTATTTCCCTCAGTACATATACAGATCTGAAACACGTGAGCACATCACAGTTATCATGTAAAAACATGTATGTAACGTGTGTGTTTGTGTTTAGGGCAGAGGTAGTGTCTCTCAGGAGAGAGTTGGAGAGTTTGTCTGAGCGATATTCTCAGAAGTGTTTGGAGTTGAATGAAGCTCAACAGCACAGTAAAGAGAGAGAGAGACAGATCACCCTGAGAGACAGACAGCTGGAACAACTCAAGAGAGACAACCAGGTGATACACAACACATCAACAAACACTCATAAACATCATGTGTGTGTGTGTGTGACCTGTCCTACTCAAACCCACTTTAATCAGGCCTCAGACTAAAGAAACACATGATGAGAACGTTTCTGTACTTCTGTTCTGAAGAAGTTATCAGTCATTGTAAACATACATCTCAGACTCACAATTGTTGACTGAATCAAGTAAGTGTATATTTGTTTGTGTGTAGGAGTTACAGGTTCGTCTGTCAGAGGAGATTAAGGTCATTGGCTCAGTGGTCAGAGGTCAGGGGTCAGATCCTGACTCTAGCGAGAGGTCGTGCGGTGTGACACAGGTGCAGTAAATCATTCATCTTAAATATTCTCCCTGTCAGAAATGAAAGACGTGCTGAAATATAAAACTAATGTGCTGTTGATCATACTGTGTTTGTGCTTAACACAACGTGTGTGTGTGTGCACGTGTGTGTGCGTGTGTGTGTGCGCGCGTGCGTGTGTGCGTGTTTGTGCGCTTGTGTGTGCGCGCGTGTGTGTGTGCGTGTTTGTGCGCGTGTGTGTGTGCGCGCGTGTTTGTGCGCGTTTGTGTGCGCGCGTGTGTGTGTGCGTGTTTGTGCGCGTGTGTGTGTGCGCGGGTGCGTGCGTGTTTGTGCGCGTGTGTGTGCGCTTGTGTGTGTGCGTGCGCGTGTGTGTGCGTGCGCACGTGTGTAAGTGCGTGTGTGTGTGCGTGTTTGTGCGCGTGTGTGTGCACGCGTGTGTTTGCGTGTTTGTGCGCGTGTGTGTGTGCGCGCGTGTTTGTGCGCGTGTGTGTGCGCTTGTGTGTGTGCGTGCGCGTGTGTGTGCACGCGTGTGTTTGCGTGTTTGTGCGCGTGTGTGTGTGCGCGCGTGCGTGCGTGTTTGTGCGCGTGTGTGTGCGCTTGTGTGTGTGCGTGCGCGTGTGTGTGTGCGCGCGTGCGTGCGTGTTTGTGCGCGTGTGTGTGCGCTTGTGTGTGTGCGTGCGCGTGTGTGTGCGTGCGCACGTGTGTAAGTGCGTGTGTGTGTGCGTGTTTGTGCGCGTGTGTGTGCACGCGTGTGTTTGCGTGTTTGTGCGCGTGTGTGTGTGCGCGCGTGTTTGTGCGCGTGTGTGTGCGCTTGTGTGTGTGCGTGCGCGTGTGTGTGCACGCGTGTGTTTGCGTGTTTGTGCGCGTGTGTGTGTGCGCGCGTGCGTGCGTGTTTGTGCGCGTGTGTGTGCGCTTGTGTGTGTGCGTGCGCGTGTGTGTGTGCGCGCGTGCGTGCGTGTTTGTGCGCGTGTGTGTGCGCTTGTGTGTGTGCGTGCGCGTGTGTGTGCGTGCGCACGTGTGTAAGTGCGTGTGTGTGTGCGTGTTTGTGCGCGTGTGTGTGCGTGCGTGCGCGCGTGTGTAAGTGCGCGTGTGTGTAAGTGCGTGTGTGTGTGTGCGTGTGTGCGTGTGCGTATGTGTGCGTGCGCGCATGTGTAAGTGCATGTGTGCGTGTGTGTGTGCGTGCGTGCGCGTGTGTGTGCGTGCGCGCGTGTGTAAGTGCGCGTGTGTGTAAGTGCGTGTGTGTGTGTGCGTGCGTGTGTGCGTGCGCGTATGTGTGCGTGCGCGCGTGTGTAAGTGCATGTGTGCGTGTGTGTGTGCGTGCGTGCGCGTGTGTGTGCGTGCGCGCGTGTGTAAGTGCGTGCGTGTGCGTGTGTGTGCATGTGTGTGTGTGCGTGCGTGCGTGCGTGCGTGCGCGTGTGTGTGTGTGCGTGCGCGCGTGTGTGTGTGCGTGCGTGTGTGTGCGTGCGTGTGTGCGCGGGTGTGCTGTCATGACTCACGTGTGCTATTTGACTAACATTATGAAGACAGAAATCTGACACATTCATGAAGCATGAGCTGAAGGTCAGTACACGACAGGCTTCAGTGTGAGGACAGTGCCACCTGCTGGCTCAAATGTGTCTCATGATATCATTGTTTCATTGTATATTTGTGTTGTTGTTGTGTAGGTGCTGTTGAGGGTGAGAGAGAATGAACTGCAGTACCTGCACAAAGAGCTCAACTGTCTGCGCAACCAGCTGCACCTCCTCACAACGGTATTGTGTGTGTGTTTACTGTCTGATGCAGGCGTGCGATTATCATGTGTGTAACGTGTGTGTGTTGTCTGATACAGGCGTGTGATTATCATGTGTGTGATTATCGTGTGTGTGTTGTCTGATACAGGCGTGTGATTATCATGTGTGTGATTATCGTGTGTGTGTTGTCTGATACAGGCGTGTGATTATCATGCGTGTAACATGTGTCTGTGTTTACTGCCTGATACAGCCGTTTGATTATCATATATGTAACGTGTGTGTTTTGTATGATGTAGGCGTGTGATCATCATGTTTGTAACATGTGTGTGTGTGTTATTGTGTGTGTCAGGAGAAGAACTGTGTGTGTGAGCAGTACGGTGAGGTGTGTGAGGAGTTGAGTCTGATGAAGAGCAGAAGTGAGAGAGAGACGGAGACGCTGAGAGAACATCTGAGAGTGGCACTGAACGCACTGCAGGACGGACAACACACACACAACAGCCTGCAGTGACACACACACAGCGGTGAGACATGTTTTACATTTGTATATAGATGGTAACTGTCATACATTCACTAACCGTATGAATGTGTCTGTAGGGAGGAGCCTGAACAATCATGTGCCTTTCATTTCAATCCAATCAGCTGCAGGGAAAGACCTCGGCCAATCAGTACACTGGACTAAATCTTCTGCACTTTTCATGTCTATGAGAGATGATGTGAGACGCTTTACTGTCAGAGTAGCTAATACTGAGTAACTGGATAACACCTGTGTGTGTGTTTGTAGTGTTCACTACTTTTGTGCCACAAAACCCAGCGCTTTGCTTTAATGAGCCAATGTTTCTTAACATGTTTCTTGTTCTTGTTTTTATATTTAATTACAGAAGTTTACAGTGTGTCTAAGTGTAACATGTTACAACCAATAAAAGATGGCTTCTTCACTCCAGTTCTGTGCCTTTTTCCATTATGCTAGTTATGATGTTTTATTAGCAGTATGGCCACAAGTGAAGTAAGGGTGGTTGGCGTCCTTTAATGCGCGGTTAGCCGTGGATTATCCTGCTTCTACAAAGATCGTTTACCAAGTTAAAGCTGTTCTTGATGTAAACAGAGTCATTTTTGATGAGACTTTTTCAAATGTTGATCAAACTGACCGGAGCTACCCATGCATTAAACGGTTTTCATGCACACCTTCCAGCCAATCAGAATCCAGTATGGAACAAACCCTGGTATCATCATATTTAACATTATAAATAATGAATCCACTGGACACATGCTAATAAACATCTCCGCTAAACTCTAAACACTATTGATGTGCTTCTGTTTTTTAAATATTATAATAATATACGAATATTTTTATACTGTAAAAAGTATTTATATTTTATCTCATGAAACAGTGTAATTAGTGTAAATAACTCACTAAAGGTAATTGGTTCTATTTTCCTTTGAATTGTTTAACCTCATGCGGCGCTGCGCAGGCTGATCGGCGTATGACATCATTTCAGCTCTCGCGAGACTTTGTTGTCATTAGCTGATCGGTTAAGCGCAGCTGAATGAGGTCGAACACGGCTGTTGTATTTGGTGGATGCCCGCAGATCTCGTGCTGTTGCTCGTGTGCATGTCAGTATGTGACGTGTGTGTGTGTTATGAGCTCAATTTCGTTGATTGGCGTCAGCGGGCACTTTAAGAGTGTCGAGTGAGCGCGCATGCGCAGAGCAGCAGTGGAGTTTCATGATGGCGTCGAGCGCAGCGACCCGCACGGCCGCTAAAGCCGTTAAACCGATCTTCAGCAGCGACCTGCAGGAGGCCCGACGGAGAGTTCGAGAACTGTACCGAGCCTGGTACCGCGAAGTGCCGAGCACAGGTGACGTCACGACACGCGCTCAAACACACACAAGCGGATCCGCGTCAAGGTCACAAACACACACTCATGACAACATATGAACAACGCGCAAAACACAGTTACCTTAAAACATACACACAAATAAAGACGCGAATACACAACCCGCAACATAACTTACTGACACACAAACACAGAAATTGTTGTCATCCCTGTTTGTATTAAACAGTACATTTAAAGATTTTAAATAGATGAAATACGTGTGTGTTGTGTGTTTCAGTTCACGTGTATCAGCTGGATATTTCTGCACGTCAATGCCGAGACAAAGTGAGAGAGATGTTCGACAAGAACAAACACGTGACTGACCCTCGCGTCATGGACATGCTCGTCATAAAGGTAACAAACACCTGGAGGTCTTCTAGAACACTGCTTATGTGACACACACACACACCCGAGGAAGAGTAACTCAACTCTCACAGACACGTATCTGGGTGCGCAAGTAACCATAGCAACCCACTCTCTGAAGGTGTTCCAGGATTACGTCATTTGAAGAGATGTTTCTGAGCTTTAGTGTGTCGCTTCTGATGAGCGTCAAGTGTTCGTGAAAGCGCAGATTCCGTATAATATATTATTATCATTTTACAGCAATATTACAATTACATTTCCAATCCCACACATCGCAGTTCTGCATTCACAAATTTCAAATTAAGATATATATTTTAAGGAACATACGGAGAAGGAACAAAAAAGAGGTTTAATAGTGCCTTCCAAATTACCAATGAGATCAAATACATATAAAGAACACAATTTGGGTAAAATACCATGATGAACAAGTTAACATTACAGTTACAAACAACCTTAACAAATCTACACTTTATTTAACAAAGCCATGATGAGTGTACATTTTAAATATTGTATTATAAAAGTAGTGCATATAGTTAAAATATGTATATATTTGATTTAATAATTAATATCTGGCGTTTTATAGTTTTACAAACACGTAACTTAAATAATTATATTTTATGATTTTTAATCACACACTTTATACACTGATGCAGATTTAACTCTTCTGTGAAAAAAAATAATGTTATTTTACGGTCAAAAACTTTAAGCTTACTGGCTGTTTCCATGGTGATTGGTGAAATATGTGATGTCTTCATGTTGTTTCTGTGAGCAAGCATTAACTAAGTGTTTACTGGATTACACTTCCTTTGTGTTTTTTCTTGTGAGTTATTTAGTTTATGTAAACACTTGTTGTGTGTGTCAGGGGAAGATGGAGCTGGAGGAGACCATTAACGTCTGGAAGCAGAAGACTCACATCATGAGGTTCTTTCATGAGACGGAGACACCGCGTCCCACTGATTTCCTCTCGAAATTTTATCATGGACACGACCCCTGACCCTGTAACACATGTGTGATGTCATTGTGTGCTTTTGGACTGTAAATAAATACACTCGTGATACAATACACCGTCTGTCTGCTTTATTGAAAACACTGTTCTATCAGTTCTGTTTGACATCAGTCAGTAGTCCCGTAAAAACACTGATTCTTCAGAACGTGAAAGAACAAGACTTACAAAAAATAGCATGAATACTTGATCGCAAGAAATTCTGTGAATTGTGATAGAATTCTTTGGAAGTGCATGCTCAGGAAAATACATATACTTCTAAAATATAGAGATCTGCAAGTGTTCAAACAATACATCAATTAAATTGCTTTACAAATATGTGTTCTCACTTTGTGTCAACCCCGTCAGTATTGTAATCGTTCTGAATGAATGGGCCAGTGAACTCTACAGATCATTCCTCACCTCCGGCTCACGTCAATACCTGTGGGATCACTTTTGTGGGATCAATCTGATGTCTATTAGGAAATCAAAACGATTTCGTTGTACAACACATGAGTAAGATGGAGATTTGTTGTGTTCAAATATGGAAACATCAACTACATGATGTCTTGTTGACCTAAGACCGTTGCTTGTGATAAATAATTAAATGAGAGTTAGAGAATAAGAACTGTAGAACTGGGTTTTGATAATAGTGCCAAAAAAACTAAATGAAGAGAATATATTGTGTCATCACTCAGCATCATTAGAAGAGAACTGAAGACTGAACGCTGCTCTTAAATTATCAAAATAAAACGGCAAACTTGATTCAAATTAACTGTGAATAGAGGTCCAATTACAGATAATAAAAACATTTTCTACAAATATAACCATGATTAAGTGAGGGATTAAAATACTATGGTTACATGCCAAGTCCAAGCTTTTATTGATGTTTACAGTGTTTAAGATCAAACAGGTAAACATGAGGGTTATTTTGTCAGTTCTGACTGGAGCTACGTGTGTGTTAAAGGCTTTTAATGCACACCTTCCAGCCAATCAGAATCCATAATATAATGAATGATAATGATCTCAAACACACATCATCCGTCATCTGAAGACTCTGTGAGATATCAAGTGTTAAGTTCTCATCACGTGATGTGTTTCATGTGATCTGCTGTTGGACACTCTTGTGCGGTGGTTCTTATTCATGGACTCATTCATTATTAAACAAGTAAAGATGTGTTTATATTTCCAATCAGAATACCAGAGTCATTCACAGTGTCCGCTTGAGTATGACACGGATCTCACAGTCCAGTGTTTGACTTTCTTCATACAGATGAGACGCCAGCAGAAGAGAGATTCATTCAGCTTCTGTCAAAACAAACAAGACACTCTTAGAATGACACTCGTGTGACACACACACACATGACACACATGTTTGTTTACCTGTCGTTAGTCATCATCATCATCATCTTCGGGCACAAATATATCATGTTCTTCCAGTAACGCTGCGAAATTCTTACTGATCTGAGTGCCGACATACAGGAACGGAGCTACAACCATCATGATCCGCATCGGACCCAAAGACGTCTGCACAAACAGACACATACCTATCACCAGCAATACACAACACTACACACATCACTCATGGGTCCATTCCGCATTTCTTGAAATGATCTTTTTTTAAATGATGTTACATACAGATCTCAAACTGATGCTGACAGCTTATGAACCACTGAGAATCACTCTATAAACCTTCATCCGTAAAATGTCTTATGTCTTCATAATCTCACTGTTTCTTCTTCACAAAATGATTCAAATCTAAATGATTAGCTGAAGTTTGACTGATTTGACAAGAATGACTCCAAAGTGAAACGTCACATCAGATGTCATCATTACTACACAATACAACATTAATCACTAACAACATCTCTGCAGGGATGACTAATGTTACATTTTTATCTAATAATTATTATTATTACTGCATATATAACACACACACACACACACACACAAACACCTTAGAAAAATGTGTGTGTGTGTGTGTGTGTGTGTGTGTGTGTAATGATGGTGTGTGTGTGTGTGTGTGTGTGTGTGTGTGTGTGTGTGTGTGTGTAATGATGGTGTGTGTGTGATGATGTTGTGTGTAAGAGACTCACGTACTTTCTTGGGTTTGGATAGAATGGCTCCGGTGCTCGAGCTCACAGCGGTCCGGTGCTGACTGAACACAAGCCGACTGCGCCGAACCGGACCGATGACAACTGAGAACAACCGACGGACCGACACCACCGCCATGAACACCGCCGCGCTGACACACGGGCGCTCGAGCAGTCACGGAAATGTCCGAGCGCTCACGGAAATGCACGAGATGTTGTAGCAGCTGAACTGGAGTTCTTCACTCTTTCAGTCGTTTATTTGAGTTTACACACAGCTCATAAATCATGTTTATCTCGATTAAATCTGCTCAGTCGAAGTCTTCGCTTACTGTGATGGCTCATCAGTTTTATAACACGTTCTCTAGTATGTTTTCTTCTCGTATTTTGACATTATTTGTACGTATTGATATAAGATCCACACAATAATATCTGGTTTATAACAGATTGTCTTGTAAGCACACAGATAGAGAAACTGTTTTAATATTCAGCAGAATGAAATATGTTTATTGTTTGTTTCAGCATTCATCAATATTTACATCATGTTTCACTCACTGACGCAAAACACACAACATGTCCGTTTGTCTTTTATAAATACTGTACACAAATCGAAATTTATTTCTAAAACAAACCAAATAACTCTAAACTAAAAACATTTCAGTGGACAAAGCGAAAGAAAACACGAAGAATTTTAAAAGCAGCAGTCGTGTAAGAATAATGATTTATGATTATTTACACGTTATCCTTCATCATCATCATCATCATCACATTCATAAGTGAAGTTAAACTCTCCTGAACGATCAGAATAAATAAATAACTGAGATAAAACATTCAACAACTCATAGAAAATCCAGAGCCGATGAAGAAGAAGAGGAAGATGGCGACGTGAGACTCACTGCAGATGTGTGCAGATAAAACCTCACTGCTGAAAGAAACACAAACACACTCAGTAATTATTAATAAGTACTCATTAAGTACTTTCAGACTCATTTTTGTGTATGCCTGAGAACTTCAAGCAGAAAATTATACTTTTATGAAGTTTCAAAAAGTACTTGAATACTACACTAGTACACCAGTGTTTACTGTATGTTAGTATAAGGAGAATATAATTGAAGTTGAATTCAACATAATATATTTTTCATGTCATAATGTTTAATAATTTCTCTTCACACATGTAGTTAAGTGTGTAGTGTTGGTTGTGAAAGGTTGTGTGTTTCTCGTGTGACCTGTTTAAAGGACAGACGTCTGAAGAATGTGTTAATGTGAAACTCTGTCGCAGGTCGATCGGAGCCGCCGTCTCTCCTCACGTCCTCCAGCTCCATCATCCCAGCGCCCGCTACAGCTCTCTTCATACTGAGACTCTTGAGCATCTGAGCTCCAGCACCCAAACCAGACC
>NC_079548.1:232500-262500 GCF_015846415.1 Triplophysa dalaica | reverse complement strand
AGACGATCTGGTGCTGCTGTCACCCACAAAAGAAGGTCTACAGCAACATCTGGACACCCTGCACACTTTCTGCCAAACATGGGCCCTATCGGTTAACCTTAAGAAGACTCGAGTCATGATATTCCAAAAAAAGCCCAGTAGCCAAAATCAACATCACCGTTTCAAACTAAACAACGTGCCCCTAGAACACACCAAGAACTACACATATCTTGGTATAAACATTAGTAACACCGGAAACTTAAACAAGGCTGTGAACGACCTGAGAGACAAGGCACGAAGAGCCTTTTACGCCATAAAAAAGAATATCAAAATTGACATCCCAACCGTAATCTGGTTGAAAATAATACAATCAATTATAGAACCAATCGCGCTGTATGGAAGTGAGGTTTGGGGTCCTCTCGCCAACCAAGAGTTCACCAAATGGGACAAACACCCAATAGAGATTCTGCAAACAGAAATGTGTAAAAACATTCTACGGGTACAGAGAAAAACTCCAAACAACGCCTGCAGAGCAGAATTAGGACTGTATCCTCTAATCATTAAAATACAAAAAAGAGCTTTAAAATTCTACACACACCTTAAGAACAGCGACACAGACACACTCCATCACAAAGCCTTAAGTCATCAAGAGCTGAGCCCAGAGAGAAACCCCTTCATCCAACTGATCTCACAACTAACTCTACAACCCCAAACATGCCCAAGTCAACCCCAAACCCCAGCCAGACTAAACCAAATGATGAAAAGACAAAAAGAGAAATATCTCCAACACTGGACAGAAGCAACAGCTCAGCAAAGTAAACTGGAATGCTATCTGTCACTAAAGAGAGAATATAAAGTGTCAGAATACCTCACAAGCGTATCAGACCCTAAACTAAGAAAAGTGTTGAGCATGTACAGACTCAGTGATCACCAGCTCACTGTAGAGACGGGCAGACACAGACACACATGGACACCGAGAGAAGAGCGACTGTGTCCACACTGCACACACAATCAAGTGGAAACAGAGCTGCACTTTCTCCTCTCCTGTCCCAACTACACACACATCAGAGAAACATTCTTCCCCCAGTTTACAAACTTACACAAAGACTTTGACCAGTTTCAACAAAAGGACAAGATCTCATACATACTGGGAGAAAAGTCAAGAAGCTCAAACCTGGCTGCAAGATATGTCAAGTCCTGCCACGACCAAAGAACAAGCAGCACAACACAACACAACACTGACAGAACAACACACACAAACTGACACTATCACCCTTATTGAGAACTTTAATTAAAACTCTTTTTCTGTTTATATTGAGATGTATATATATAGATTTTTACTTATAGACTTTTAATTTTATTCTATCTTATTTTTGATCTTAATCTGTATTTCTGCATGTTTATATTTAATCTTGTGCTTTGGCAATGTACATTTTCTTTTATCATGCCAATAAAGCTCCTTTGAATCTTGAATCTTGAATCTTGAGTGAGTGAGTGAGTGAGTGAGTGAGTGAGTGAGTGAGAGAGAGAGAGAGAGAGAGAGAGAGTGAGTGAGTGAGAGACACAGAGTGAGTGAGTGAGTGAGTGAGTGAGTGAGTGAGTGAGTGAGAGAGTGAGTGAGTGAGAGAGAGAGAGAGTGAGTGAGTGAGTGAGTGAGAGACACAGAGTGAGTGAGTGAGTGAGTGAGTGAGTGAGTGAGTGAGAGAGTGAGTGAGTGAGTGAGTGAGAGAGTGAGTGAGAGAGAGAGAGAGAGAGAGAGAGAGTGAGTGAGTGAGAGACACAGAGTGAGTGAGTGAGTGAGTGAGTGAGTGAGTGAGAGACACAGAGTGAGTGAGTGAGTGAGTGAGAGAGTGAGTGAGTTAGCGAGAGAGCGAGAGAGTGAGTGAGCGAGCGAGTGAGAGACACAGAGTGAGTGAGTGAGTGAGTGAGTGAGAGACAGAGTGAGAGAGTGAGTGAGTGAGTGAGAGACAAAGAGTGAGTGAGTGAGAGAGAGACAAAGAGTGAGTGAGTGAGTGAGAGACAGAGTGAGAGAGTGAGAGACAAAGAGTGAGTGAGTGAGAGAGAGACAAAGAGTGAGTGAGTAAGTGAGTGAGTGAGTGAGAGAGAGACACAGAGTGAGAGAGAGAGTGCGAGAGAAGCACAGGGTTACCTGTGGCCGTGAGTACAGTGTCTGTGGTGCTGCTCAGCTCCAGGAGGATCATGGGATACATGGGATGAAGCAGGAAGAGTCTGCGTAAAACCGGCTCAGCTGCAGCTGTCTGCCGAACACAAACACAAACGTTCACGCTCAACCCATTCACCAACACACCAAACCATCATGTGACGGATGTGAGGTTGCCTTGGTAACGTTCTGCGAATGAGAGAGCGGATCTCCCGCCCAAAAGAGGAACACCGATTGGCCCGATGCGGTCAGAACGGTCACATCTTCTACTGCCAGTCGAGGACACACAAACTCCGCCTCCCACAAGCTCCGCCCACGAGCACCGTCAATGATTTGCACCTGTCATTCAAAGGGATGTTCAGCGTCACATAAACTCGTAGTGCGTGTGCGTGTTAATGAGATGCTAATGAGATCCACACCTTCCTGACGCCATTGGCTGACTGATGAATGAGTAGATCAGGAACACCATCATCATTAAAGTGACCCGACGCCGGACGACTGCAAGCACACACACGGTGGTCAGATGTGTAGATGTTTGGTGTGTGTGTTGTGTGAGGTTTGTGATGTGTGTACCTGTGGATGGAGGTGAGATGGAGGGTCCATTCGGGGCGGCCGTCGCTCTCTCTCACCACAGACAGTCTGCTGTTCAACTCACACACCAGAATCCAATCACTGCGACTGGAGTTCTGCAGCCACGCGCCGTCCACATTATTGTTTGTGTGACACAGACCGGCCACCAGAGGAACCAACAACTCCACCTGCTCAGAGCCACTGACAAACACACAGAGAGAGAGAGATACGTGATGATGACTGTGTGGGTCTGTGTGTTACCGTTGCGTGTGTGTGTGTTACTGTTGTGTGTGTGTTACTGTTGTGTGTGTGTGTGTTACTGTTGTGTGTGTGTTACTGTCTTGTGTGTGTGTTAGTGTTGCGTGTGTGTGTTACTGTTGCGTGTGTGTTACTGTTGCGTGTGTGTGTTACTGTTGTGTGTGTGTGTGTGTTACTGTTGCGTGTGTGTTACTGTTGCATGTGTGTGTTACTGTTGCGTGTGTGTTACTGTTGCGTGTGTGTGTGTTACTGTTGCGTGTGTGTGTTACTGTTGCGTGTGTGTGTTACTGTTGCGTGTGTGTGTTACTGTTGCGTGTGTGTGTGTTACTGTTGCGTGTGTGTGTTACTGTTGCGTGTGTGTGTGTTACTGTTGCGTGTGTGTGTTACTGTTGCGTGTGTGTTACTGTTGCGTGTTACTGTTGCGTGTGTGTTACTGTTGCGTGTGTGTGTTACTGTTGCGTGTGTGTGTTACTGGCGTGTGTGTGTGTTACTGTTGCGTGTGTGTGTTACTGTTGCGTGTGTGTTACTGTTGCGTGTTACTGTTGCGTGTGTGTGTTACTGTTGCGTGTGTGTGTTACTGTTGCGTGTGTGTTACTGTTGCGTGTGTGTTACTGTTGCGTGTGTGTGTTACTGTTGCGTGTGTGTTACTGTTGCGTGTGTGTGTTACTGTTGCGTGTGTGTTACTGTTGCGTGTGTGTTACTGTTGCGTGTGTGTGTTACTGTTGCGTGTGTGTTACTGTTGCGTGTGTGTTACTGTTGTGTGTGTGTGTGTTACTGTTGCGTGTGTGTGTGTTACTGTTGCGTGTGTGTTACTGTTGCGTGTGAGTTACTGTTGCGTGTGTGTGTGTTACTGTTGCGTGTGTGTGTGTGTTACTGTTGCGTGTGTGTGTGTGTGTGTTACTGTTGCGTGTGTGTGTTACTGTTGCGTGTGTGTGTTACTGTTGCGTGTGTGTTACTGTTGCGTGTGTGTGTTACTGTCGAGTGTGTGTGTGTGTTACTGTTGCGTGTGTGTGTTACTGTTGCGTGTGTGTGTTACTGTCGAGTGTGTGTGTGTGTTACTGTTGCGTGTGTGTGTGTTACTGTTGCGTGTGTGTTACTGTTGCGTGTGTGTGTTACTGTTGCGTGTGTGTTACTGTTGCGTGTGTGTGTGTGTGTGACTGTTGCGTGTGTGTTACTGTTGCGTGTGTGTGTGTGTTACTGTTGCGTGTGTGTGTTACTGTTGCATGTGTGTTACTGTTGCATGTGTGTGTTACTGTTGTGTGTGTGTTACTGTTGTGTGTGTGTTACTGTTGCGTGTGTGTGTTACTGTTGCGTGTGTGTGTTACTGTTGCGTGTGTGTTACTGTTGCGTGTGTGTTACTGTTGCGTGTGTGTGTTACTGTTGCGTGTGTGTGTTACTGTTGCGTGTGTGTGTTACTGTTGCGTGTGTGTTACTGTTGCGTGTGTGTGTTACTGTTGCGTGTGTGTTACTGTTGCGTGTGTGTGTGTGTGTGTGTGTTACTGTTGCGTGTGTGTTACTGTTGCGTGTGTGTGTGTGTGTTACTGTTGCGTGTGTGTGTTACTGTTGCGTGTGTGTGTTACTGTTGCGTGTGTGTTGTCACCTGCTAATATGAATTTGTGATGTTGTGCTGCTGTTCCTCAGATGCTCCCAGCGGGGGTCCTTCAGTGTGATTTTGGAGATTGGTGTCCTGCCTGTTGCCTGACTGTAAATGTAGTGCAGTGACACGGCCTCCACAGTGCCTGAACACACAACATGACAATCATCCAGCAGGTAAGAAGCACACATCTGATCACACACACGCATGCACACAAACACACATTCAGAATCTCACCCAGTCCAAACAGAATGTAATAAGCTCCAGTCACAGTCTCATGCAGCAGTGGACCAATCAGCTTTCCCTGTGTTGTGAGGTTAAAGTTCACCGGCCGGCCAATCAGAGCTCCTGACCTCCCAGAGATCAACACCAGAGCCAAATCAGACACCTGCAAACACACATTAACACTCAGTGGATCAATCAATGTGTGTGTGTGTGTACATCTATCTTTATGAGGACCAGTTTGAGTTTTAGACCAGCAGAATGAGGACTAAGAGAGTAAAGTGAGGACATTTTCACTTTCTGAGACCCCTTTAAAGGACTGTTTGAGGGTCAAGACCTGGTTTTAGGGTTTAGGTTATAATCAGGTTTAGGTCAGGATTAGGGTTAGTCCTCATAAAGATAGCTGTGCAAACATGTGTGTGTCTGTGTGCGTCACCTGGTCTGCTGGCAGTGTTGCGATGAGTAAATCTGGGATTGTGTCTCCCTGTAGATCAGGAAGAAGAACAGCAGGAGACACAACATCCCCCACAGGTGCAGTCCACAACATTCTACCTGAAATCACCCACAACACAATTATCCACACACTCGTATCATCAATCACAGCTTGACACATTGTTGACATCTCTTGTCAAACTCTAATGACAGACACACTTCAGACTCTTTCCTCAGGAGAACTATCACAGACACACATGAGAACTCAATGAAACTTTCCATTTGCTCTCCAGTTAATCTTGTTGATGTTTGTGCGTATGTGTGCGTGCGTGCGAGCATGTGTGTGAGTATGTGTCCATGTGAGTGCGCGTGTGTGCATGCGGGGGCGTATGTTTGTGCATGTGTGTCTGTGCGCATGTATGCGTGCATGAGTGTATGCACGCGCCTATGCATGTGAGTGTACGCGTTTGCATGCATGCATGTGTGTGTGTGTGTGTGTGTGTGTGTGTTGAAGGATTTAATCATTTATTTAGTTTTGTCTTATATAGAGGTGAAGTCATAATATTGTTGATACCCAAGCTATGTGCTGATAATGAAGTGCTTGCAGCAGAGGAATGTGAGTCTGTGGGGGAGACGGGGCATCTTCAGCTGCAGTTGTTTAGGGGGTTGGGGGAGGTATTTGGAATGTTGTTTCAGAAGTGTTTTACAGGAACGAGATAAGGCAGAAGTTGGTGATTGGTGGAAACAAGGAAGATCCCGGCCCCCAGCAGAAGAGAGATCGGCGTGAAATAACAATAAATGCTGTGAATATGTGCTGTGGGGGTTGTTGTTCCTGGGAAGGACAGAGGAGTGTTGTCCAGCAACCCAGCGCGCAGAATTTTGTTATAATCTGATTAATAAACCTCAGTTTGATTAGAAATCGCCTCTTTCAAATTTTTGGACATTCAGGACAACTGTGTGTGTGTGTGTGCGTGCGTGTGCGCGCGTGTGTGCGTGTGTTTGTGCGTCTGTGCGTGCGTGCGTCTGTGCGTGTGTCTGTGCGTGCGTGTGTCTGTGCGTGCGTGTGTCTGTGCATGTGTGTCTGCAGCGTGCATGCGCGGATATGTATGCGTGTTTGTGCATGTTTGCATTCATGCGTTCATGTGTGTGTATATGTTCGTGGGTGTGTGTCTGTAGCGTGAATGCGCGCATGTGTATGTGCATGTGTGTGTAACCTGTGGAGGAGTTGACACTGATGATGTGTCCAGAGCTGATGACGACACAAGCTGATGATGTAGTTCCTGTGTGTAGTCCACACTGAACTGAGGTCAGTGTTTCTCTGAGCGTCTTCCTCCACAGCAGCTGCCCATCGACTCCACTCACCGCAACCACGCTGTACTCTACACAATCACACACACACACACTGTAACTCTCCACATCTGAGCCTTATGAGTGCTCGTGTGATGTGTGTGCGATCTTCTCACTTTTATTCTGGGTGTTCATTGGCTGACTGTCATTAGAAATGTTTCTGACGCCAATCAGCACATCGTCCAGTCCGTCTCCATCCACATCCCACAATGCAACAGGAGGCGATGTCACACCTGATAGAAAAAACTCACAGTCGAGCACGTACATCGCTGAGATTTCATTGGTTATGTGGTTACATGTCACTCACCCCCGACATCTCCGAGCAGACGCTCCCACGGTCTGTTGTGCGACGCCCCCTGCGGGCAGGGTACGAGAAACGCGCACAGCAGAATCACGAGCGCCGCACACGTCAACGGCAGCAGGAAGGCGGCGGTCCGCAGAGATCCTCGTACTCGCAACGCCTTCTCTTCAGAGTCTCCGCCCTGACTCTCTCCTGGCCCCGCCCCATCCGCCTCATGCCCCTCCTCCTCTCTCTGCACATGATGAGCTATCCACTCCTCCTCGTGAAACTCCTCCTCATTCACCAGCCGTCCCCTCAGCTCCGGTAAGACCGGACTCAGACCGTTCCGAGGATAATTCAGAACCAGATCATCGTCTTCAGTTTCATCCTCACTGTCCACCTGCGTCAGAGGGTCATACTCGCCCAGATCTGATGCCTTCTTTCCTACACACACACACACACACACACACACACACACACGCCATGTTTTCTATCATAATCAAGCTTGTGCTATTACATACTTGTGGTCTTTTAGTACAAACTGGGAGTTTAAGGATATAAACAACATGTATAAGCATTCAAAACGGACAGGGTCTCACTTCCATTACACATCAATGGTTAATATGACATCATCATTCTGCAGACTGGTTTTAAAGAGGGAGGGGTCTCTCACTAACTTCCTGTTTCAGTGGACATGACGTCAACGCATCAAACAAAGCTACACTTTCTAATGCACTTCACTGCGTGTTTAAACGTAATGACGAAACTCACACGTCTTAACAAACACACAATTCTAACAATTATTCAATGATTAGATCTGTACGTCTTTTATCCACTTGAGGACATTGGCGGCTCACAGGAGTGATGGTCATGTATTGATAATAGCAGTGTTTCTTTGCACATGAACCCAGCACATAGTGCTTTAATGATCTGCAGGAATGATTATTGTTTATGGTTTAATATCACGCGTGGCAATATTTCATATCGTTATTTCAACGTGTCGTTTAATTTCATGCGCACAGTAGTTCTTTCGCGTCGCGCTCACTGTATTTATTAAGGTTATCTGTGCGTGCTCAATTAAACCTCTAATCGATTAGAGTTCTGATCGGTTATGTTGACAAGCGTGTAGAGTTTTAAATGCACTCTCACGTTATAACGGCATATGCGTCTATGAATTGTTCCACATCAATGACGTCACTGATCAACGCACAAGGCGACAGCGCACGAGCGCTCGGTCACATCTGAGCTATCGCTACACTTTTATTATTACATCTCTGCCTTGTAAATAATGTTGAACTAACCTGGTAATTTCAGAGCGCGAGATAGAGCTGCAGCCATTGCGCGCGATGATAACAGCGCGGCGACGCGCGTTGTTCCCGCGGCGCTAGAGTAAAGAGCGTTAAATAGATGCATCATGGGAAATGAAGTCTTTTTCATTACAGCCCTGACAAAGTTTTAAGATGAAAGATGTTACGTTTTCTTCAATGGTCATGACGTCAGCTATTAAACCATGCAATAAATAATCAACGGATTTTGGGAACAGTTATTGGTTTTATTCTGACATTTACGACATATGAATCCAAAATAATACGAAATTGTTGTGATAGCGTTTTGGCTTGTGGGTACCTTGGACAAACAAATGTAATGTTTTATGACAACATTACATTATTTGGGGTATCATCATATATAAAATGTATAATTTATAATTTAGTCATTTGGCAGACGCTTAAAAGCGACTTACAGTGCACTTATTACAGGGACAATCCCCCTGGAGCAATATGGAGTAAAGTGTCTTGCTCAAGGACACACTGGTGGTGACTGCTGGGATTGAACCAGCAACCTTTGATTACCAGTTCAGTGGTTTAACACACTAGACCACCATCTCACATCTCATGTACGTGGATAAATATTTTATTTTTTATCTAAACTATACAGAATATTAAACAACCGTGGATCGTGCTTATCAAGTTATCCGTATAAAGGTATTAAATATTTTTGTGTACATATTTAGATTCACATCTTAAGACATTGAAGTTTTATCTACTGACTCTAAGTTTCTTTAATCATCACTCATTAGGGTCCGGGGCAGATCCTGGTACCGCGAGGCATCTCACTAAGTAGGTGAGTCACCTCAGCAGTCGGACCTGTGCCCTTACAAAAATTCCTCTCGCGAGTTTGAGCGAGGACACGGGCGTCACCCCGCGTCGTTATTTTCCTTACTCATCAGTTTAAGGCATGACGTGATGGAGCGCGAGACAGAGTACAGTACAGAATGCGCGTGTGTGCACAGTGATGGTGACAGAATGAGCGCGCGCGCAGTCACTCTTCTCTTCACTCATCACATGTGTGTCCGTCATTAGTACACTATAACACAAACAGTTACGAATTAAAATGTATTTTAAATGCTCAAAATTCGCCATTTAATCCCTGGTTGGAGGATACGAGCGGTGCATTGTGGGAAAGTGTATAACGTCACAGTCTGGCGACGCCGTGGGGGGAGGGCTGTCAACTTAGTTTTATTTTGTTTGTTTATATTATAATTAAGTCAACGTTATTGATTTGTGTGTCCTGCTTCGTCTAGATACATTTTCTAACCGAACACTTTAGAACATCCTTATACATTCAGGTATGTATAGAGTCTTCTCTTATTTATTTTCAAACGCGAATGTAAAGTTTCACACCTTGTTTATTTGAAGCAGGTTTGATGTGGTGGTGGTCAGCTGTGTTTGTCTAAAAATGAAATGTGTAAAGCAAGAGAATATCGAGAAAGTGAAATCAAAAGAAAGCACTTAACACACACACACTGTAATATATTCATGTTATATATATTTTATCGTCTACCAGATAATGACAAATGGATATATAATAAATAAATTAAATAAACCCTATTGTAAAGCAGCATGTTGTACATTCCGAAGGGTTAAGACGTCCTGAGACCTGGAATGGATGAAGGGTTTAGGGACCCAACAACTGCTTCTTGAAGTGGCCGTCGTGACGCAACTATCTGCCCAGACAATCATGGTGCAGTGAAGTGCGCATCAGTTGTAACCTTCGAAATTCAAGAAGGGAACTTTATAGTGGCCAGTTTTCAACATGTCGGTTTGGAACTTTCTTTTTACACGGCGGCCATTATTGTTCCTTTCCGAATTGCCCTTAAGAGGGCGGTATATGTCGATCGAACGCATCGATATTTGTCCCTCTCCGCTGGCCGTCTTGCGACTCCTTTGCCCCGCCCATATCTATTTCCGCTCACGCGTAGAGTTGTTCGAATGGGCTCCAGCGATCGCAGACATGGCGGATCTTTCTCTGGATGAAGTGATTCGGCGTCGAAATGTTAACGTTAGAGGTTCCAGTAAGAGGTATTTCTTTCGACACATTTTAAACAGCAGCCATTTTTAAACGCGGAGTTGTTTTTGGAAGTTTCTATGCTTTCGCGAGTCTGTTTATTAGCGCTGTTGTGTCTGGACGTGATGTCCCACCCTCTGCCATCGCTGATTGGCTTTCACGTCTAAACTCGTGTTATCATTGGCTTTCGCGCTACTCAAGGCCTTCATTGCGCTGTTGTTTGCGGTTAAACATTGTTTTCATTTAACTCATTTCTCAGTTTTAACAGGTTTAAACGAAGACTTTAACTTATCAGAGTTCTGCAGACTGCACGATATAAACCACAACCACACGATCTTGATGTGATGACTATATCACCTCGTGTTTTTAATATGCTGTGTTGAATGTTTGTGTTTTGCTTTCTGTTGAATTCCTGCATGATATACTCTTGTGTTTATGATAGTGAACGGTAGAACAATTACAGTAAATTATATTTAAAAAGTAAACAGTACAGTGTTTACTAACTTTTTGTTGTGTATATATGAGTTACATAGTGTAGTTATAACTGTAATAAACGGTTTATAGTAATATATAATACAGTATTTTTTCATGCCGTGGAGCTAATGAATTTATGGAAGTCCCTCTTCAGACATGTGTGATCAACATTGGCAAAAATGTAAATAAATCCGGAATGTTATAACAGGATCATGTAACTTGTGTTTTATCTGGGAATGTTTGTCCGTCCCACAGGCCCATGTATGGCAGAGGGGCGGTGTCGGTGGGCAGGGCCTTTGATGCCCGTCAGAAGATTGGCACCAGTGATGTCAGACAGCGACTAGGAGTGGGAGGAGCCACTGCAGGTGAATGCCTTGAGCGCTGTTTTTAATAAGCAATTCTGTAACTGCTACTCAGTTTTTCATCCACCTGTTCGTCCGTCCAGGGTTTCTGTTGAAGGACGCAAGAGAGAAACTGGGACAGAAAGATGCGCGCTCCCGCATCCGTGGCCGAGGAGGGGCTACCAGTGCGGTGCAGGACGCGCGGCAGATGTTAAACTCGCGTAAACAACAGCAGACACCTCTTACCGCAGTACAGTCTCAGCCCGCCAAGCCCACCGCTGCAGGAATACCACACATCCATATCCAAAATACCGCTCCAATCACCACTGCCGCCAGGAACTTTCCCACCAATCAGGGCCTGAGCTCCAGAGTCGGCGTGGCCTTGCAGCCAGGAGGCGGGATTTCAAAAGTAGTGGATGCACGCGATAGGTTGAGTTTGAAGAGAAGCGCCCCGTCAACAACCAATCAGAAAGCAGCACTTCTGAAGATAACCAAAACCATTCAGGTGAGCAGATTAGTATAGACAAATCTAAACTTCTACTTAAGACGCATGTTAAATGTGTGTGTGTTCAGCAGCAGAGGCCGGTGGGAATGACCAGCGGGATAAGAATCAATGTTCCTTCTAGAGCGTCTCAGGTGAGACTGACACGACACAATTTCACCACCATATTTCAATATTTTTTTAAAAGGAGTTTGATACTTCTGTGTGATTGTTTTGGAACCAATTAAAGGAGACAAATATTTTCGTCAAATGAGTGAGTGTGACTTAAGTGCAGATTGTGTAATGTTTGTGATGTTCTGTGTGTAGGAGGAGGAGGAGGAGGAGGAGGAGGATGATGCTGTGATGCCCAGCAAACAGATGAAGATCACTACAGCCAAAAACCTGCAGACACGAGTGAGACGCACAACATCACAACACACACACACACACATTGATCGAGGGTGTTGTGTGTATATTGATGTTGCTTACGTGTGTGTGTGTGTGTTTAGATGGGGTCAGGCTCTCTCTCGGCTCCGTTCACTAAGGTGGTGAAGAACGACTCTTACACACCAGCTTCAGTCTCTGTTCCGCCCTCTCGTCCAGCTGCCCGCCCCCCCACACAGACCCTGCAGCCCGTCTCCAGGACCACCGTTACTAAACAACCCATCGCTGGAGACCCCAATGCTCACACACCTGCTGCACAGGTAACACACACACACACACACACACACGTTATAAATGTGATGTGTGGTCATATTCTGTTTGAAAAGATTCACATGACACTGAATGTGTCAGTCAGTCAATGATGTGTTGTTTGTGTTTTGTAGCCTGTCTGTAGTCCACTGGAGGGCACAAAGATCACAGTGAATAACCTTCATCCCCGTGTCACAGAGGAGGACATAGTGGTGAGTAACACACACACACACTAACACATGTATGTTTTATTATTATACCCGTAGGGACAGTCCAAAGGAGTAATACATTTTTTACTATACAAACTGTATATTTTATCCCCAAACACAACCCCTAAACCTAAAGATCCTATTTTTAAATTTTCTATAATTTTGTACAATTTATAAGCTTTTGTGCCTGTGGGGACCCTGTAACACGGGTCCCTATGAGTTGGTGTGTATTCAGGTTTAGGTCCACACTAACATATAAAAGCCAACTCCACACACATTTGTGTGTTCATAACGAGCACATATCATCTGACTGTGTGTGTGTGTGTGTGCGTGTGCGCAGGAGTTATTCTGTGTGTGCGGCGCTCTGAAACGTGCACGGATGGTGAAAGTGGGTGTGGCCGAGGTTGTGTTTGTGCGTAAAGAGGATGCTGTCAGCGCGTACAGGAAGTACAACAACCGCTGTCTGGACGGTAACACAACAATCACTCATACCCAACACCAGCAGAAACAAATTCAGACATCATCATTTCACCCGATGGGGAGAAGAGTGAATCTCAGTTAACAGATGAATCTCTCTGTCTCTCGATCTCTCTCGATCTCTTTCTCTCTGCAGGTCAACCGATGAAGTGTAACCTGCACATTCAGGGAAACATCATCACATCAGAGCAGCCCATTTTACTGTAAGATCTCCTGCTGTCTCTCTCTCACATACACACATCTGTGTGTGTTTCTGTACACTGCTCAGTTACTGTCATCTCTCTCTCTCTGTGTCTCAGGAGGTTGAGCGATACTCCGGGTGCTGAGGGCTCAGGACAGAAGGAGGGCTCGTCTCGCTCCGGGTCCAGAACCTCATCCACCCCAGATGTGGATCCACAGACCATCCTGAAGGCTCTGTTTAAATCATCCAGTCAGCAGCCCAACCCCAGTGAGACGCCCGGATCCACGGCCTTCCGCATCAAGATTTAACACACACACACACACACACACACACAGAAGAGGATGGCTGCTTGGATTGTGTCTGTTTTTATTGTTGGGTTTTGATGATTTACTGGTTCATATGAAACACTTTGTTGTGTTTGATGTTTTTAATACTCTGTCATAGATCAGTATGTGTAATAATACTGGATCAGGTCTGTGCTGGACTTGTGTCTCTCTGTTGCTCTCTTTCTCATTTGTGACTTTATTCTCTAGATATTCTCCAGTAAAGATCTCACTTTATAACCGGTGTGTTTCTTCTGCTTTGATTGATCATTTGTACACATATTTAAGAAGAGGCTTAAGACTTGTCCCTGACTAAAATGAATGTGTGATCTGTCTTCACTGAAGAGAATGTAACAGAAACATCTTAAAGTATATTAGTGTCAATGTTGTGTCTCAAGACACACATCAATAGTGTTTTTTTCTAAGGCATTTTTATAAAAGCAGCACAAGAATGTTAGTTCAACGAAAGCACCAATCTGTGAAAAAGGTTTGGAGCTCATTTGCTATCAAGCAATGGACGACGGACCAGATAAATCTGTTAAAACTCATGTTGTCTTAAATCTAAATTTACATTTAGTCATTTGGCAGACGCTTTTATCCAAAGCGACTTACAGTGCACTTATTACAGGGACAATCCCCCTGAAGCAACATGGAGTAAAGTGTCTTGCTCAAGGACACACTGGTGGTGTCTGCTGGGATCGAACCAGCAACCTTTGATTTATCAGTTCAGTGGTTTAACCCACTAGACCACCATCTCCATAAATCTACTTCATTATATTGTTTTATTATCACTGTTACCATTTATTATGAACTTGTATAAGGATCCCATCCGAGCAGCTAAAAAAACAACATTTAGAGAAGTATATGTCTTTAATTAGAAAGAAACAAGTATTTGTAGTCCTAAAGTTAAAGAACTACAGTATCCGGAGCGCGTCACGGTTTCCGGCGAGGACTGTTGGCGTGAATGAAGATGGCGGCGTCCGGCAGCGAGCACGCGACTGTTATTCCAGGAGGTTTTACAGGTATTTCTAATACAATGTTAACAATAAATATATCGCCTTTGGGTTCGGAAGGGGCCGCAAGTCTTTATAACTAAAACAAACGATGTAAATGAAAACATCGCGAGATGACCTGATTCAGAATGTGTTTGGTCTCACTGCACAGTATACGCGGACTACAGACAGACAGACAGACACAGACAGACAGACAGACAGACAGACAGACAGACAGACAGAGACAGACAGACAGACAGACAGACAGACAGACAGACAGACAGACAGACACAGATAGACAGACAGACAGACAGACTGTGTTTCAGCTCTTTACAGAAACTCTTTTGTGGTTTGTTTTGTTTGTCAGTGTTGTCACTGAAGTTCAGAGAAGAAGATGCTGCAGCTCATCAGCTGTGTGTTAAAGAACATCGAGTCCGATCCGAGAAAAACATCAACAGACCTCAAGACAGAACACTCTTCATCCTCAACATCCCTCCATACTGCACACAGGTACACAACACACACACACAACAGAACACTCTTCATCCTCAACATCCCTCCATACTGCACACAGGTACACAATACACACACAACAGAACACTCTTCATCCTCAACATCCCTCCATACTGCACACAGGTACACAACACACACACAACAGAACACTCTTCATCCTCAACATCCCTCCATACTGCACACAGGTACACAACACACACACAACAGAACACTCTTCATCCTCAACATCCCTCCATACTGCACACAGGTACACAATACACACACAACAGAACACTCTTCATCCTCAACATCCCTCCATACTGCACACAGGTACACAATACACACACAACAGAACACTCTTCATCCTCAACATCCCTCCATACTGCACACAGGTACACAACACACACACAACACACACACACACAACAGAACACTCTTCATCCTCAACATCCCTCCATACTGCACACAGGTACACAACACACACACAACAGAACACTCTTCATCCTCAACATCCCTCCATACTGCACACAGGTACACAACACACACACACACACAACAGAACACTCTTCATCCTCAACATCCCTCCATACTGCACACAGGTACACAACACACACAACAGAACACTCTTCATCCTCAACATTTCTCCATACTGCACACAGGTACACAACACACACACACAACCAACACACACACAACACACACACACACACACAACAGAACACTCTTCATCCTCAACATCCCTCCATACTGCACACAGGTACACAACACACACACACACAACAGAACACTCTTCATCCTCAACATCCCTCCATACTGCACACAGGTACACAACACACACACAACAGAACACTCTTCATCCTCAACATCCCTCCATACTGCACACAGGTACACAACACACACACACACACAACAGAACACTCTTCATCCTCAACATCCCTCCATACTGCACACAGGTACACAACACACACACAACAGAACACTCTTCATCCTCAACATCCCTCCATACTGCACACAGGTACACAACACACACACACACACACAACAGAACACTCTTCATCCTCAACATCCCTCCATACTGCACACAGGTACACAACACACACACACAACAGAACACTCTTCATCCTCAACATCCCTCCATACTGCACACAGGTACACAACACACACACACACAACAGAACACTCTTCATCCTCAACATCCCTCCATACTGCACACAGGTACACAACACACACACAACAGAACACTCTTCATCCTCAACATCCCTCCATACTGCACACAGGTACACAACACACACACAACAGAACACTCTTCATCCTCAACATCCCTCCATACTGCACACAGGTACACAACACACACACAACAGAACACTCTTCATCCTGAACATCCCTCCATACTGCACACAGGTACACAACACACACACAACAGAACACTCTTCATCCTCAACATCCCTCCATACTGCACACAGGTACACAACACACACACAACAGAACACTCTTCATCCTCAACATCCCTCCATACTGCACACAGGTACACAACACACACACAACAGAACACTCTTCATCCTCAACATCCCTCCATACTGCACACAGGTACACAACACACACACAACAGAACACCCTTCATCCTCAACATCCCTCCATACTGCACACAGGTACACAACACACACACACACAACAGAACACTCTTCATCCTCAACATCCCTCCATACTGCACACAGGTACACAACACACACAACATAACACTCTTCATCCTCAACATCCCTCCATACTGCACACAGGTACACAATACACACACACACACAACAGAACACTCTTCATCCTCAACATCCCTCCATACTGCACACAGGTACACAACACACACACACAACAGAACACTCTTCATCCTCAACATCCCTCCATACTGCACACAGGTACACAACACACACACACACAACAGAACACTCTTCATCCTCAACATCCCTCCATACTGCACACAGGTACACAACACACACACACACACACACACACAACAGAACACTCTTCATCCTCAACATCCCTCCATACTGCACACAGGTACACAACACACACACAACAGAACACTCTTCATCCTCAACATCCCTCCATACTGCACACAGGTACACAACACACACACTGCACACAGGTACACAACACACACACTGCACACAGGTACACAACACACACACTGCACACAGGTACACAACACACACACTGCACACAGGTACACAACACACACACTGCACACAGGTACACAACACACACACTGCACACAGGTACACAACACACACACTGCACACAGGTACACAACACACACACTGCACACAGGTACACAACACACACACTGCACACAGGTACACAACACACACACTGCACACAGGTACACAACACACACACTGCACACAGGTACACAACACACACACTGCACACAGGCAGGTTTGTCAGTGGTCTTTGTGGCAGAGCTGAAACATGTGCACAGATAGCTTCATGCAGTAACTTAAGTTCAGTGCACTTATTAGACATCACAAGACACTGCTGATCTGCTGATGACTTTATTTAGTTCTGAGCATATTGAGATGTGTGTGTATTCTCACAGTTGTTGTGTTTCTGTTGTTGTTAGAGTGTGGTCACAGATATGTTCCAGCAGTTTGGAGCAATCGAGTCTGTAGAGCTGTGTGAGAGACCAGGAGAGAGTAAATCCAGCTCCAGTAACCTGTCCAAACTCTTCAGACCTCCAGAGAAATATGTAACGCACACACTCACTCACACACACACACACCATAACACACCGAGGAACATCACATTACACTGACTAATGTGTGTGTATGTGTGTAGTGTTTCAGAGTGGGGTATGTGGTGTTTAAAAAGGCCTCCAGTGTGACAGCAGTGAAGTGTCACCCACAGAGCAGCCCACTCATCGTCTCCACTAAAGAACGGCCCGTCAAAACCGGCATTGACAGTGAGTCACACCCACAAGTGTGTGTTTGTGTTGTGTGACATCACATAATGATGATTGTGTACCTGTAGAGTGGATCGAGCAGTATTCACAATCAGTGATTCCAGGTCAGACTCTGCAAACAGCCGTCGATGACTTCATGAATGAGTTTGACAGACAAAAGAAAGAGGTGACATCACAGACACGCTTAGAAATGCTTCACTGTGATTGGTCAACTGATCGACCTCTGACCTCGCTTCATTTGATTGCCCTTTGATCATGGATGAGGTGTGTTTGTTAGGAGGAGCGTCTGAAGGTGGCGGAGGAGGTGGAGGAGGAGCAGGAGGAGGAGGAGGAGGAGGGCTGGGTCAAAGTGAAGAAGGGCATTCGTGGCGTTAAGGCCCGCCCACACAGCCAGGCGGCCAATGAGAAAACGCTTCGGAAAGAAAAAGCTAAGAGCGAACGGAAGGAGCTGGTGAACTTTTACTCGTGGCAGCACAGAAACACTCAGAAAGAACGTAAGTGATGACAGGCCCGTAGCCCACCCCTCACCCTCAGAGGGGCAGAATTAAGTTTTGTTTGTTTATTATTGTAGCCTGATAAAAAAGTCTCTTTTAAATCACAAACCTTGTTACATTTGGGGAAGTCTTTTTATTTGAAAGTCCCTGTGAACAGGAAGTTGCGATCATTTTTACTTCTGTATTTTGACGCATTTCTGAGTTAAAAGCCATTTCTGATGAGAAAAATTGTGGGCGTAGCTTTCGTCGTTCTCTGCGATTTGATTGGATGTATAAAAACAACCGTTGCATTTTGAAATGGAACTGGCAGCCGACTGACAGTTAAAGGGGAGGAGTTAATATAGATCTCTGGACAGAACCTGCCTTGTGTTGTTCTGGGACATTTGATGAAAAAAACACATTTTGTGCATAACATTACAATATTACTGATTGTTGACATGCCAGAAGACAAGATAATCCAGCACAACATTTGAGCATAAAAAGTCACCAAAAATGAACCTCATAATTAAATAGTAAATGTGGGGAAAGGGCGAAAGGTCCACTTCTTGAGAAGAAGGACCACTAGGCTGGCTACAGGTCTAATGTCCCCTGCTGACCTGTCACTCATCCATGTGTTTCAGATCTCGCTGAGCTGAGGAAGAAGTTTGAAGAAGACAAACAGAAAATTGCTTTACTGCGAGCGCAGAGGAAATTCAAACCCTACTAACAAACATTTACCCACATTCCCCTGCACGCTATACTTATAACATATGACATCATCTCTGTTAACACAAACTCTGAAGCCGTTCTGTTGAATTTTCCTATTTGTGTGAGTTTTTTGTACTACAGTTGTTCTAAATTGTGCGACTTAAATAAAGAAGTTTAAACCCCACTCTCAAATACTCTAAGCTTTCTGATGTCAAAATCTAAACATCAACAAAACTCTCATGACATCACTACACTTTTACTATAATTAAAGTATCTTTACATCACCGTAGTACATATGAATGCAGTATTTACTACAGTTTACTTCAAGAAATCAAATGAATCATATTAAACACTACAAATATTTTTTTCATGGTGGCTTCATCCACCATCAATGTTGTCATTATTTGTTTTGGACTGTCTGTGTTTTGCCTGTAAATTTTAAGTCCCACTGCATAACATCATTTTATCACTTAAACTCGTGTTTAAGCATTAAGGTAGCTCATGTAGAAGTTTTGTTCTGTGATGATCATTTCTTCATGCCTTAAAATTACTTTAATGGAACTGTACAGCCTTGCTTATTCATGAATAAGGACTTTAGTCCCCGCCTCCATTCAATCATGTGAGCTCTGTGCATTGATTATAGTTAGGCTGGAATACACTACAAGAGTATTTGTGATGCATCCGCCTTGAATAAATAAAAAAACTACAAGACTTTTCAAATCTAAGCCTATTAAAAAAAAGACAATTGACTAGACTAGGCATCACACACTTGCAGACTTTTTGAAAGTTTGCAGAGAAAAACAGGGCATCACACACTACGCGATAAAATCTGATAAAAGACTTTCTGCAACAAGTCCAGATTGAAAATGTGAGCAAAAGTCTTGTAGCCTGACAGGTAACCTGCTGCAGAACTAGTTTCCCCGCATACACTGCCATAGCAACTGAGTTCAAACTAATTTAAGTTTACTTTATGAAACCAAATCGACTGACAATAGGTCTGAGTTAAGGCTGAAATTCACCACAAGACCTTTGCTCAGATTTTCTGGACATGTTGCAGAAAGTCTGTGTCTGTGTGCAGATTTGATCAGTTCATGTGTTTCTATCTGAAACTTTCAAAAAGTCTGCAAGTGTGTGATGTAAGGCAGCTGGAAAAGTCCTAAGATCTAAGGTTGTTTGTGATGCTAAGACAGAAAACAATCAAACCCCATTTGTTGCTAGATTCTGAGGAATGATATCCTTCCCTCCCCTCAGGGGTTTTTGATGCCCAGGAATTGAACCCCCTCTTCTTATCACACCTCTCCCCTTCATCTCTTCACGCCCTGATCACTTGGAAAATGCTTACGCTTTATTCTGTGTATATCATTTATTGTCATAGTATGAAGTTTTGATGATTCATGTTTGGTATTGTTTTAAAGGTCATGGTGTGATGGCTAAAAAGGTCTAGTTCTTTCAAATCTAACAGAGTATATTAAAACTGTTTAACTCTAATGCATCACCTGCACTCCTCAATGAGGTGTGACTTTCTCAGGGAAGCCTGTTTACATGTAGATTGAGATCTCATTTGATGTTCTCTTCAGTGACGAGAAAACAAACAAATCAAGTTTCTCGCTGACCATTGGCTTTGTTACATCTGGGTATATAATGTGAATTGGCAAAAGACTCACTGAAGCTTCTGTAAACAGAACTTCCCACACTGCAAATGTGTGTCTCAATTTTACCAGGTATGATAAACTTTGTGGTTTTATTTTATTCTTATACTAAGTTAATAATCTTTGCTTATTAAATAAGAAATTTCTTTGTATATGCATTCTATGATTTTAATTAATGTTGTGCCTGCCTGGTATAATAAATTGTTATTGTTGATATTATCTGAATTCTTCAAAGTTTGTTATTACAAATAGATTGAAAGGAACCCGTTCTGTTACCGCAAAATCGATGTGTCAGGATAGGTAGGGCTAGTTTATACTAGATTTTTATTATAAAAGGAGCATTGCTAAAGCTCACATGATTTCCACCTATCATCTGGCCTAGCAAATTGCACGATCGTGACTAAAATAACTATTGTTATGTTTCTGAGCAAGCATATCGCGGCCAAACTTAATGATATTAGTTTACCTGACAACCTCTGACTAGAGATCAGAACTGACCGTTTTGTGTCTGTGAGATCCATGAGCCCGGC
Organism: Triplophysa dalaica; assembly: GCF_015846415.1. Lineage (NCBI taxonomy): Eukaryota > Metazoa > Chordata > Actinopteri > Cypriniformes > Nemacheilidae > Triplophysa > Triplophysa dalaica. The sequence goes on along the minus strand of NC_079548.1, from coordinate 241,339 downwards.
CGGCGTGAGACTCTGAGCGACTGCAGGTCCCAATCGAGAGAATAACTATATATCATAAATATTAAAGTATGAAGATTTATAGATAAATTAACTTTGATCAACAGGTACACTTGAGATGACATATAAGTTATTTTATATTATATTGAAATTGGAGTCAGATCGGTCTTAACCACAGAGTCAAATAAATTGAACTATATTGTAACAGTTCTTAAATAACTTCATGTAGAAATCACTGAGGAGAAGCAGAACACGAGATCCCTTAAACCACGACATTGGATTCCGTCGTTTGGCCAGTGATGTCTAGATTTTTTTAATCGGTTCGGATTTTAAAAGTCTTGTGGTGTATTACAGCCATTAATAAAATAAAATACCTAAGGCCCAGTTCTGGTTTAAGCTCATCTCTGTCTGGGAAACCGCTCCATACACGAATAAGCAACATTAAAACCTTGACTTTCACCACAGGGAGACTTTATTTATTTATTTATTAATGCTTTATTGAACATTTTGTTATAACAAAACAATGTTACAACAGAAACTTAACATTAATGAAAAGAGAGAAAATAAAACATTACCATGGCTCGAAACAGACAAGACAAAAAAATAAATAAAATAATAAAACAAAGGTTAGGGTATATTGTATTTAGAGAGAAATTCTGAATACCTTATTGAAGAGCTGGCCAACATTGAATATTCCATCACTGAACCAGTGTTTCAAGAACAAAGACCTATTTTTAAATAGAATGTTTTTATTATTCCAGATGTAACATCGATGAGGGGAAAAGTTATGTTTGTACATAAGAGTCCAAGCAAAAAGAGCCGGTTTGTGAAAATCAGAGAGCTTGAGGGGAAGTTTTTTAATATCATAATTGCACATTAAAACCAATTTTATGCCACCAAATTGTGAAAATGCAAATTAGGGGAATTAGATTCCAAATAGAAGTAGGGTTATTGAGAAATCGACTGAGCCAGTTGATTTTAATTGAATTATTCATTGTATTGCAATCAATGAAGTTTAATCCACCCTTATTGTGAGAATTTATTAACACAGATTTCTTAAGATAATGAGGTTTGTTTTTCCATAGAAAATTATAGCATTCCATCGATTAGTTTACATGTGGACTTATCAATGTACAATGACTGCGCAGCATACGCGAGGCGAGACAGACCCTCCGCTTTAACAAATAATCCCCTACCTGAGGTTATCTTTAATTATCTGTATACCCAAATATGTGACACGTTTTAACAGCAATACCATTGATTGAAGACGCTGAACAATTTTTAAGGGAAAAGAATTCAAATTTTTTAAGATTAGGAGAGACTTTAAGGGAGACTTTATTTAATGTCGAGACGCTTCGTGCGTGGTGACGTCACAGCACATGTGATCGGTGCGTCTCAGGAAGGGGCGGAGTCTCACAGTGCAGGAAGAGAAGTGCGCAATTGTTTTTCGAGCTCATCTGTCATAGATTAAACACATTTAATAAACACACTCTCTCAAACACACACACACAGACACACACCAGAATACACTCGATATGGCGCTGAACAGCAATCACCATCCTAACGGAGGAGTTCTGATCAACACCGGAGAAAGGTACACACACACAAACATCACATGATTCACACAACATCACATAATACTAACAACACAACACTAACAACATAGATAACAAACATCTTTACTATTATATCATAAAATATACAACAACACACACACACATTACTATAATGTACAGTAACATACACACTTACTCAATGTATACACACACACACACAGATCATTCTGAGACTTCTATACGATGATGGTGATTATTTGATGTGATTTTGTTTGTGTGTGTCAGGATGTATTCATTGTATTAATTTATTTTTACATGCCAAATAACTGTGTTTGTTTATATAGTGATTTTTCAGCCTAATAGGAGTGTTACATATTGGTAAAGGGTTTGTGCGTGCGTGTGTGTGTGTGTGTGTGTGTATACCTCCTCAATGTTGTGTTTCATAAGCTTGGATGTTTTCTGAAGCAGAAGCGAGTGTTTGTCAATACAGTGTGACATCACTTCCTGTCTGCGTTCCCCTCTTTCAGCATCTTACGAGACTGTAAAAACGTGGAGCTCTCCTTCAGTGATGTCACTCCCAAGAACGAAGTCTTCAGGGGAACCAAGAAGGGCTCCGTCTACCTCACCCAATACAGAGTAATGAATCATCTACGGTCACCCACTGAATTCTGGGTAATCAGTGCCCAGACTCATGTGTGTGTGTGTGTGTTTCAGGTGTTGTTTGTGAGCAGTCACATGAAAGAGAAGTTCTGCTCCTTCATGTTTCCGTATTACCTGATGAAGAACTGCAGTATTGAACAGCCCGTGTTTGCTGCAAACTACATCCAGGGCCTGATCAAAGCTGAGGCCGGAGGTACGCCCCTTACCCAGCATGCACCTGGCTTTGTGTACCACATCACTTTTGAATGGAATACTTAGGTGTCATAAGCCGATTTGTTTGTGCAGCGCCACAATGAGTGTGTGTGTTTGTGTCAGGTGGCTGGGAAGGTCAAGCAAACTTCAAGATGTGTTTCCCGAGTGGAGGCGCCATCGAGCTGGGACAACATCTCTTTAAACTGGCCAGTAACGGTGAGACATTCATCATGAGCGATGTCACAAGCCGTGTACTTTCAGATCATGGTTTATGACGGTGTCTTGACGTGTGTGTGTGTTTTGCAGCGTCTCGGGCCCCTGTGAGTTATAACAGTAACGGAGCGTTCGGATTGGCCGGAGGGATGAATGGATACGCGAGTCCCGTCATGCCGCAGCCGTACCCGTATCCCAGCATGCCACAGGCCGGCTTCACCCACCCCCCAGGTCACCTGCTCTCAGACATCTTTTAAAGAACGTTCTGTGTGTCGTCAATGACATCTCCTGTAACGTGTGTGTGTGTGTGTGTGTATTCCAGGTGTGTATCCCAGTGCTCCTGTGTACATGCCCCCGCCCCCCCCATACCCCGGACCTCCTCAGGACTGGTGTGTCCCTCCAGGTACAAACACTTTCAGCTCAGACACACAGCACTGATTCAGAGAGTGGGCGGCTCACTGGGTGTCGGTCTTCTCTTCTCTTTCTCACAGTCGCTCCGGGTAACGCCAAGGCTGCAGAGGCGGCCAGCAGTGCCTTTTACAATCCCAGCAACCCTCACGGCGTCTACATGCCCACGGTGAGACACATGCTCAGCTCAGTGCTCACACAGTCAAGCTTTTGTGGTGTTGTTTTCATGTTTGTTCCCACATGTTCTTCAGGATCAACCTCCTCCGTATTATCCACCAGAATACCCAAACAAGAAGAACAACTGAAGCACGTCTTCATGATGTCATCTGAATGTGTGTGTTGGATACAGACACACTTTTATATTTCCATTAACAAGACACAGATTTCACTCTAATTTAACAATTAACCCTTTCTAGGATTTCTGTTTCTGCTAACGGTGCATATCTGTCATGATGTAATAATAATAATAATAATAATATGATGTAATCCAGATGTAATGCTTTTGAGATTTTGTACACTTAAGATAAAAATGAATCATTTTCTCTCTCGATGACTTCAGAGTGCGTGTGTGTGTAAGAAGTGGCGTGTAAACGATGTGTATTCTTATTTTTGAACTGGACGGTTGTTTAATAAATACGAGAAATCTACACAGTAGGCTACAACAAATGTTTTGTGCTCAGACTGAAAGTGCTTCAGTTTTCAAGTTTGCGCTCAGAGAAATCAAATATTTTGCTTAGTGCTGAAAGAGAACACAGGGATGCTGACACTAAACCCGCTCTGATCTCGGAGGTCTTTTGGCTCACGTCAGTATTTATTCATGAGATAAATGAACTCAGAAACAAACACAGGCAGAGCTACATACAACGTGCGAACAACCTGACAACATAACAATGAGGTGAAAAGATTATTGACAAGATTTGTGATCGACTGTGGTGTGCAGAGATAATATCGATGATATTGTGCGAGACCAGCAGAACACACGTGTGTTGAACATAAGATGTTGATCCATATTTAAAAAAAACACTTCAACCCTTATATTCATCTTGAAAATGATCAGATTTGCTTCTCATCTGTTTGATGCTCCATGCGTGCTACTTTTAAATAAATAAAGGTTACACAATTAAAAAAGAATTGTGACTTGTGTGTTATTGCAAGTCTTGTGAATAATAATGTGCCATATTTTTTTACCAGTGATATTAGACTTGACAGTAAATCTTCAGTGCAGTTCATCATATTGAAATATATTTGCATTGATTTCATCAGGACACCCAAAGCTTCATTAATATAAACATGATTAACATCATTCTCAGAATTCAACGTCAACTAATGTCTTCATTCTAAGCAAAAACACAAACAAATGGTTCCCAGCTCATTTCAGATTCATTATGTCATGTTGTTAAATTGATAGCTCACTCACATCAGATCTGTCATCATTTATTTATCCTCACCTCTCTTCATTAGAGCATAAAATGATATTTTGAAGAATCTTGATAATCAACACTGAACCCTTTGCATGAACACAAAACCACTGAGACATTTCTCCAAATATCTTCTTTTGTGCTCCACTGAAGAAAGGCAGATTTACAAACACATCTTCAGTGATGATGAATGAAACTGAGGACAGAATTGAGAAGAGACTGAGAAACTTTGCATTAATAAACTTCCTATAAAACAGCAACATCACTCAATATCAATATTTTAAAGTGAATTTTATTCATAGATTTGTACAAGCTTATACTACAAATCAGTCAACACACACACACACACACACACACACAAGTGTTCGTGTGGTGTTCACGTCTCCCAGCCCTTCCCTCCGGGTTGTGTCGGGAGTCGCAGTCCCACCAGTCCGGCCATCTGCGCGGTGTCTCGCTCTCCTCGCGCGTGATACACCTCGTGCAGCTGCAGGTGCTCTCGAGTGGATGTCAGCAGACACTGGTACGTACACGCGGTGTGAAGAGCGTCCATGCGCTCGCGGCAGTACTGCGCACCTGTCACCTGAAACGCGCACGCGCACAGACACGTGTGTCACTCAATGCAGCACTTTGTTTCACCACTTGAATGAATAAAGAACAATGGCATAATAATTACTACATCATAAAACATAACATTCACTAAACATACAACATATACACCTTGAACTCAGCAGAACTCGATAAAACATCATTTCTTGATGAGATTATTACTGCAAAGCTGCTCTTTGTGTAAAGTGCTATAGAAGTCAAGTGGTTCTCTGAGGAGACATGTTCATCTTGACACACATTATAAAGCCTGAATGTCACATGTTAGACAAGCCAAACATGTCAGTCTGTCATCACCAGATAAACGGTATCCTACAAACTCCAGCACATTTCATAATGACCCAAAATCAACAACAATGGAAATGTTTGTTCGATTACTTCGATTTAAAACCAAACATCATGTGTTTATTGTGTTGGTAGTTTTTATTAATGAATGAAAACATCCCAACTGCAAAAGAACTGTTCAGTCAAAACTTATGCTGGATGTCGACTGACACAAATCACTCAATACTTCAAAATCAAAGATGACGCCTGCTGTCACATCACCCGATAGACATCGACTCAAAGATTAAGGACATTATTAAACTGCGACAAATGACGTTGGATTTTCCACATTATTTTTGACTTTATTTGTTACATTTACTCACGATATTTCTATTATATTCTTCTGACTGTTTGTGAAACAGAAAAGTCGCCCGACATGAACTGATTTCTGGGGGGTTGTGTGTAGTGTTTTACAGGAAAGATATAAATATCGGTAAAGTCAAGACAACCTTTATAACAATCATTAACCAAAACACTCATTATGAATTGACGCGACGACGGTCACGAGCTGCATGCTTGTGTACATAAACAGTCATAACGCGCACGCGCACACACACACACACACACGCACGCACACACGCACACACACGCACTGTTATCGCGGTATTACCTGATTTCTTCTGAACTGATCCAGCACATATTTATAAACGATTGTGTGTCTGTAACCGGAACCCTTCATGAGCCGAATCTCTCTCAATATACCGCGGCACGCGCGCAGTGGAGAGGTCACAGCCGCCATCACGAACGGAGACAGACAGACGGAAACAGTCAAACACTGAGAAACAGACAAACCACTGGACAGACAGAACTAGTCAAACATAGATCAACCGAACCAAAGAGGGCCTCGCAACAAGTCCTTAAATACTAAAACAAATCATTTAAGAACCTATGACACGACAGAAAGGTTTCAATAATATATCACTCTTTTACATGTTAGTTTTAAATGTGGAATACACTCCTTTCCTCGCGGTTGTCATTGTGAAGGTTGAATGTGTTCATGTGAGTGTCTCTGCTGCCCTCTGCCGGTGAGCACAAGGGATAGAACTCACACTTTATCACTGCTTAGTGTATGTCTTATATACGATAACTGACTCTTAACCAATTGATAAAAGCAAAATAACGATCAAATTAAGGAGGTATCGCAAACAGTTTTGCATAGAATAGATCCTGTTAACCTTGTTTTAGAAAAGTTTAAACGTGACATTTCATATTGTCATATTTCTGTGAATTTGGTGTTGGCCGGAAAGAGAACTTATTTTACATCTGTTTTACCATTGTATCTGTTCAAGATTATTTTGGAACGACTTGGAAAAAGTATATAAATAGAAAATTGGGAGGTATGGTGGAAATTAGTGTTTTGTATTTTGTCATTTTTTTAAATTATGATTTGCAAAGTAATGAACAATACATTATACATTTAAGTATTATATGAGGTAAATATCATGTGCATAAAACGAAGTAAACATTATGTAAACCGAACATATCACATTTTACATTTACATTTAGCATACCCTATTATTCAAAGCGACTTACAGGTTGGGTATGGAAGCAATTGGAAGAGCATAAGTACAACAAAAGCATAAGTGCAATCAAAAAGAAGACTGGTCTCATATAGCCTAACACAGTATACGGAACCTTTTTTTTTTTAAAGTAGAGAGTAGAGAAGAAAATAGGGTCAGAACAGATCAGTCAGATGTTGGCGGAAGAGATGTGTTTTCAGACGTTTCTTAAAGATGGCTACAGAATCTGCAGATCTTGTAGCAGTGGGCAGATCATTCCACTTGGGTGGAACAGATCCGGAGAAGGTGCGCGAGAGAGATTTTTTACCTTTATGGGATGGCACCACAAGACGTCGTTCGTTTGCAGAGCGTAGGGATCTGGCGGGTACATATGTCTGCAGTAGCGAGTGAAGATAAGGTGGTGTATCGAACCAGTGGTGGTCTTGTAGGCCAGGAGCAGAGTCTTGAATTTGATGCGAGCGACTATAGGGAGTCAATGTAGCTTAATGAATAGAGGAGTGACGTGTGCTCTCTTCGGTTCATTAAAGATAACTCTTGCCACAGCATTCTGGATCATCTGTAGAGGTTTGGTTGTGCAAGCTGGAAGTCCAACCAGTAGCACATTGCAGTAGTCCAGTCTGGAGAGGACCAGAGCCTGCACTAGGACTGGGCGGTGCTGGCAACTTGATCTGTGAAATTGAGCTGATCATTCTGGAGCTTTCTGGAAGATGTGATGGTTGATGAGCCCATGGAATGGGGAGGTTGTGATGAGTCTTTGTGATGGTCCTTCATCCAGAGCGAGATGTTGGCTAGGCAAGCTGAGATGCGTGCAGGAATAGTCAGATCGTCTCGGCGAAAAGACATGTAGAGTTGTGTATCATCCGCATAGCAGTGATAGGAAAAGCCATGTTTCCGAATGACAGAGCAAAGGGATGTCATGTATACAGAGAATAGCAACAGACCAATCCCTGAGCCCTGAGGCACACCTGTGTCCAGATGTTGGGACTCCTCACCTCTCCAAGATACTCTAAAGGACCTACCTGAGAGGTAAGACCTAAACCATTGTAGCACCATTCCAGAGACACCCAATGGCCTTGAGGGTGGACAGGAGGATTTTATCCATTTAATCAAATGTTTGCGCCATGACGTTGGAACAAACGTAAAACAAGAGGTCTGAAAACATGTAATAGTTCAAAAGAACTTAACTTTATTATTTTCTTTATTTCTTTATCTCTGGCAACGTGATGTAGCACTATTGTATTGTGTATTTGGCAATAAACAAGCAACAGAACCTGTTCGAACTTTCTGCGCGTGCGCATGGACAACAACACACCGACCACGTCACCGCAAACGAAAAGAGATTTGGAGAGTAGCGACGATAAAAACAGCAAAAAATTAATGTTAACGTTACCCGTCGATTTTGTGTGCGAGGAGGTTTTAAATACCCACATTTATACAACATTTAAAAAATAATTTTAGTTTAAAAATGCAAAGAGCACAAAACACATGAAATAGTGCACATTTGTTGTCGAAATGTCTTAAAAGTAGACGTGTGAAAGGGAGACTCGTGGCCTCAAATGTTTCTATTGCATTTTTAGTCACACATGTAGTCATCTGTACGAAACTCTTGAGTGGAAATGGAAGATTTCAGTCAATGAATGCCAAACACACGCTGAGGTTCTTGTTCTGCGCTAAAATTAATGAAAAGAAAATGATTTGTCGTCACTTTACCGAGGCGCGAAAATCAGAAATTTAAATGGAACGGACCGTTAGGGGGTCAGATGATGCTCCTGTGAGGAGAAGTGAGTATAGTTTTAATTTAATTTCTCTCTTAAATGCCGATCTTCACCTCACAGTGAAATTCTCAAACATCCACACTTGTGCACATCATACAAGTAACTGAGTTGAGTTATAATCTGTCGACTTTATTCGACACAATTCTGCGTTCCTCACGCATCTGCTAAATAAA
>NC_079548.1:177500-227500 GCF_015846415.1 Triplophysa dalaica | reverse complement strand
TCTCTCTCTCTCTCTCTCTCTCTCTCTCTCTCTCTCTCACACACTCACTCACTCACTCACTCTCTGTCTCTCTCTCTCTCTCTCTCTCACACTCACTCACTCACTCTCTGTCTCTCTCACTCTCTCTCTCTCTGTCTCTCTCTCTCACTCTTTGTCTCTCTATCTATCTCTCTCTGTCAAGATTCAAGATTCAAAGGAGCTTTATTGTCATGATAAAAGAAAATTTACATTGCCAAAGCACAAGATTAAATATAAACATGCAGAAATACAGATTAAGATCAAAAATAAGATAGAATAAAATTAAAAGTCTATAAGTAAAAATCTATATATATACATCTCAATATAAACAGAAAATGAGTTTTAATTAAAGTTCTCAATGAGGGTGACAGTGTCAGTTTGTGTGTGTTGTTCTGTCAGTGTTGTGTTGTGTTGTGCTGGTTGTTCTTTGGTCGTGGCAGGACTTGACATATCTTGCAGCAGCTTCTCTCTCTGTGTATCTCTCTCTCTCTTTTTGTTTTTCAGTTCTGTAAGGCGTCTCTTTCATTGAGATGTGTTCAGTTAAAATATTTTTCTGTCTGATGGGGTATTGAGCTATGACCTGTAAGGTGTCCCACGGAAGAGAGTCTTATTTGATCAGATTGTTACCCATGATACTGTGCTGTCACCTGGTACTTTATTACCCATGATGCTTTTAGTGTGGGGTTCTCCAGTCTGTCCATTAATGTGCCATAAGGTTCTCATGGGCTGCTTAGAAACGATGGTAATCATAAAAAAACACATCATAAATAAACTTGAACTGATTTGAAACGTGTGTGTGTGTTGGCCCATATTCAGGTAGTGGAGCGCAGTCCCAGTTTAAGAAAGTGGGCCGACCCAAATGGGCCGAACACTCGCCTCTGGTCTCTTTTGTACCCCACAGAATCCTCCAGCCCACATTTAGCAGAGCCAACACTGAGAACACACACACAAACACACACTGAATAACCCACTTCAGACAGCGACACTCAGGTGTGATAAAGCTCAGACGTGGTGTGACATGATTTGGAGTGGTCAGGAATGAATCTGTGGGTGAGTTGGCTCCTTCTGTTGTGTTGTATGTACACAAACATGTCGCTGTGGGATTTACATCTCAACAGAATCAGAATCCTGCTTGACTTTAGAGTTGTGAACTGTTGTCTGGTGTGTGTTTGTACAACAACAGCCGCTGAAAAGATTAAGAGAGCCTTTGAAATCATCATTTTAAGATGTGTTGTGTTCATTCCAGTCCAGTGTCTGCTGAAGTTCAACAAAATCAAACCTCATAAAGTCATCAAACAGAAACGTGAAAAACTGAAAAAAGGTTAGGGTAAATACAGGTTATCACAGAAAAGTATATCAACTTTTCCTAAATACATGTTGAATATTGTTAGTGGTTCACACAATGAACCGAAAATGATGGATTTACACAAACACATTCCTATAAATTGTGAGTTTTAAGATCAGATAAATAATTTTTTAAATGCTCTCTTAATTTTTTCCGCGGCTGTAGATTTTCATTATATATTGAGACATTTGGACAATTGGTTTGTGTTTTTCTGAAAATCTTATTAGAATTTTATTTCTGTAAAGCTTCTTACAATTTTTCATTGTCGCGAAGCAGCTTTACATACAGCTACTGTAATAAAGAGATAATAAAGGGAAAATAAAGAAGACACAGAACATCTGCTGTTATTAAACATGAAATTATTGCAAATTTATTATTGCATTATTTTCTCAAAACTTTCTTTGTTTTACGTTTTTAAATAAACATGATTTAGTTTGATTAATAATCCGTTTACATTGTGATGAGAGAGAGAGTCTGATGAAGCTCCGCCTCCTGCTGGCCTTCATTCTGCATCACATTCACACCTGTATATACCTGCTGACACACAACACAACACAGATCTCAGTCATGACACACACGGTGTATTCTGATGAAGAAATGTCTTTTCTTTTGAATCTGTTTAAAGTCAAAGTGATCTGAAGATTGAAGGTCTTTTCGTTCCCTGCAGACGCTGTGAAAGCGGGACACTAAGATCAGCAGCACAGAGGACAAACACACACACAGAAGAACACACAAAGTGTCTATCGAGAGAGAGAGAGCTGCTATCAGTGACTGCAGGTACACACGAACCTCACACATGTGATTGTGATTTAGCGTCTGGAGTCTGAAGCTTCTGAAAGCTGAAACTTCAGTAGGAGCACATGCAGATTATTAACTCCACTGCCTTTACATGGGCAATCACAACAATCATCCTATCAGTTTTACAAATAGTCAAACCGCCTTTCTTCTGTTCTCTTGAACGTCTCACAACATCCCACCCGACTTCAGACCACTAGCCTGTTTTCAGCTCAGTTTGTGTATGCTCCGGGCTCTGGCACACTGCACAGGTGCTACGAGTTCAGAGAGAATCACTGAGCCCTCGCCCCGGGACTGTCCCACTGTATTATCTGCGAGGCGAACTCATGAATGATGGATTGATGGATTTCATGATTACTTCATAACTCAGATTGTGTTTAGAAATGTGAGAAAAAGAAGCGTAGATGGCATTAAGGGGGACAAAATGAGATGCTTGGGTGAATCCTCTTCAGATCAACTGTGCTTGTGCTAAACAGAGTTTATATTACACACAAACACACTTAAACAATACCCAACAAGTGTGCACATCTGTACTGTACTAATGTGTGTGTGTGTGTGTGTGTGTAGGGTATGAGAGCTCTAGAGCATCATGCATTATCTGAGATGGAGGAGTGAGATTCCCGCTTCAAACACACAAGGTGAGACACACACACACACACACACACACTCAGTAATCTGTGATAATCTGTGATATAAGCACACTTCTCTCATCATCAAGGCACACACAACAAATCTATTAACCCAACACATGCTTAATGACATTGTATAATAACACGTGTGTGTGTTGTGAATAATAAATGAATGTTCTCATTTCTAAAATGATCTAATATCACACACACACACACACACACACACACACACACACTGTGGGGATCAGGTGTGTTAGAGCTCAACTCTGCAGAACTGTGGTCCTCCAAGAAGAGAGTTTGACGCCTCTGATTTCAATGAAGACTCAAATCAATGGAGTATTCAAACAAAGCATCATGAGAAACTGTGTGTCAGCATTTTGTGCAGATGTTTTCATTGACACATTTCTCATGTTCAGTGGTGATGACACTCATTCATTAGACGGCAGGGGGTCTGAATTGTAGGTGATGTGTAGCTGATGTCATCCCTGTGGTTGGAGCCATGTTTATCTAACCCTGTCTTCACCTCTTCACTTCTGATGTCATGATCCCGAGCTGGTTGTGTTCAGGGTTTTTTCTGTCAGAAAAGACACCACACCGCTTGTGTCTCGAGAAAATCTTATCTGGCAATAATAGTTTTCAGTCGTACATGCTGCTGTATAGTTAGTTAGCTTGCTGAGAATTCTGCAATATTGGTGAAATACATGGGATTTTCTCAGTGGATTAAACACACAGTATGCTTCAATTTAATGACAAGACTAGGCAATGAAGCTGTTGCGGATAAACTAATAAATCACATCTGTAACAGCAGTAATCCGCCATGTTGACTGGTTAAGACCCACCCATCTCGAATACTCGGTTATCAAAAGTATTTGCCAACATCCCAGTGGGAAACATGACAAAAGAGGGCGTTCATATGGTATTTTAACTCTGAAACTCATATTTCTGATAGGGAAGCGCTGATATGTACATTGTGGCCGATAAGGTTAACTGATAATTGATGAACATTGGAAGCCAATATGCAATATATGGCTGATAAACACGAACTAAGATTAATATAACGTAGAGACTGAAACATCTTTTTTCCCCTTAAAATCATGTACCAAGGCTTCTTCACACTAAAGAAAGATTCCATAACTTTTTAACTTAGGTTTCTTGTTTATTTAATAAACAAATTAAAGATGTTCTTCCAGAGCAACCCAGAAATAGGATAACATAAAAGTGACCATTTTAACGACCGATATCAATAACATAAAAGTGACCATTTTAACGACCGATATCAATAACATAAAAGTGACAATTTTAACGACCGATATCGATAACATAAAAGTGACCATTTATGGACCGATACCGATAACATAAAAGTGACCATTTAACGACCGATACGATAACATAAAAGTGACCATTTAACGACCGATACGATAACATAAAAGTGACCATTTAACGACCGATACGATAACATAAAAGTGACCATTTAATGACCGATACCGATAACATAAAAGTGACCATTTAACGACCGTTATCGATAACATAAACGTGACCATTTAACAACCGATATCGATAACATAAAAGTGACCATTTAACAACCGATACCGATAACATAAAAGTGACCATTTAACGACCGATATCGATAACATAAAAGTGACCATTTAACGACCGATATCAATAACATAAAAGTGACCATTTAACGACCGATACGATAACATAAAAGTGACCTTTTAACAACCGATATCGATAACATAAAAATGACCATTTAACGACCGATACGATAACATAAAAGTGACCATTTAACAACCGATATCGATAACATGAAAGTGACCATTTAACGACCGTTATCGATAACATAAAAGTGACCATTAAACCGGCCGATACCGATTAAATAAAAGTGACCATTTAATGACCGATACGATAACATAAAAGTGACCATTTAACGACCGATACGATAACATAAAAGTGACCATTTAACAACCGATATCGATAACATAAAAGTGACCATTAAACCGGCCGATACCGATAAAATAAAAGTGACCATTTAATGACCGATAACGTAATAAATGACAATTTAATGGCCAATAACGTAAAAAATGACAATTTAATGGCCGATAACACTTAAAATGACAATTTAACGGCCGATGCAATAACGTTAAAAATGTCCATTTAACAATGGGTACCGATTCGACTGATAATTTATCGCGCATCCCTAATTTCCAATAATACCAAGAGCTCGGAAACACAGCAGGCAAGATTTAATACGCGCACACACACACACAATCCTCATCCATGTGGTCTGTGCTCCTGAAATAGCAGCATTACCTGAAGCTGTAATCTGTGTAAAGCATCATTCCATCAATTTCATCTCACTGATTACAGTCAGTTTTGTGCTTGTGTGTGTTTGTGTGCATATGCATGTGCGTGTGGATTGAGAGGGTTCCATAAAGAGACACTCTTATGCTAATTACAGCGATGTGAGTGGCTGCTGCAGGGGGCGGGGCTTGAGTGTATATCACACCGATCTGTATGCTTGTCGAGCCATCGACTGTATTGAGAGATCTATTTTAATAGTTGCCATGGTAACTGAGTGACCGAGAGAAGTGCAGACTCACATCTCTGAACTGTGTGTCATTCTCTGCATCAAAGATCTGTTTCCTGCTTTTCTGTTGTGAAGATCTTCCTCTCATCCCTCCTCTTCACAGTCATTATTTATTTCATGGGTTTGTAAATCTGTATGTGAGTCTTTCTTCAGAGGTACACAAAAGAAGATATTCTGAGAAATGTCTCGGTGGTTTTGTATTCATAAAGTCAATGGAGTTCAGTGTTATTCTCTAAAATATCTTATTTTGTGTCTTGAAGAAGAAAGAAACTTAGACATGTTTGACGTGAGAATTAATCTTTTAAATTTTTTTATTTTTGGTTTACCCTTCTGATGTATTTGACAAATAAGAGCAGATGCTTTTCTCATGTTCTGAAAGTTGATTTCCTTGATCACACCCAAATCTGAGTGATTAAAAAAGAAAAGTATTCATGAATGTCAAGTGTAGATGTCCTGGAGTTTGTGATCATTGAGGTGTGCCAGAACTCTCTCTCTCTTTGTGTCAGTGGAGAGTTTATCTCATCCATAATAAACAGCAATATCTTGCTCCTAGACGCTAGACGCAGCCATGAAATATTGATGTCACATGTGTGTGTGTTTGTCATGAGTGTGTGTTGATGATAATGACGCTGTTAACTCTCTCTCTCTGTCTGTCTCGTGCAGGTCTCTGTCTTTCTCTTCTTCATCATGTCTCTCTGCGTTTACCGTGGCTCAGCTCCACCTTCTCAGGAAATGCGGGCGCAGCTTCACCCACAGGCCCCGCCATTTCGCCGCCGGCCCTGCCCCCAGTCATACCGGCTCTTCCTCGCGTGCCTCCTGCTCCTGCTGCTGCCGCTGGCCTGTCAGTCACGGGGGGTAAGAGGAGGCGTGGCCCATTACATCCCGTCGTCCGTGGCGCAGTACCCGCCCCTGCCCAAACTCCTTCAGGGCCTGAGCATCGCAGTGGTGCTGGTGGGCAACTCCAGCGAAGTGGTGCTCGCCGGGGCCCGGGACAAAGACGATTTCACCCACATGCCCCTGGCACCCAACGTGGAGTTGCTCACCATGAACGAGACGGACCCCAAGAGCATCATCAAGAGCATCTGTGACCTGATGACCGGGCACTGGCTGCAGGGCGTGGTGTTCGGAGACGACACCGATCAGGAGGCCATAGCGCAGATCCTGGACTTCATCTCTGCGCAGACGCACATCCCCATACTGGGCGTGAAGGGCGGATCCTCCATGATCATGGCTGCTAAGGTAAGAGCTGGGTTTTCAGAAGGCCAGTGTGATGGAGAGTGATGTGGGGTCTGTGGTGAGGATGTTGAGCTGTGTCTTGTGGTGTCATACCAAAAAGGGAGAAATCTCTCTCTGAGATGTGGTGAGTCAGAGATGCGTGCCCACGCTCGGGCCGTGCGCTTTAAACGGCTGTGAGATCAGCCAGCTGCTGTGGAGCTGAAAAGCGCTGCTCGGCCCACGCAACAAGTCCAGAGGCAAACCACACACAACCTTCACAATCTCAACTCAACTCTCTGTGATATTCCACAGAGTCTTCACTCTTCTTAAACATCTCGCCTCAAAACTATTTGAAACTACTGGATAATAATGAAGTCTTTTTAAAATGGGAACACCGCACATTCATTAGCAATGAGCTAGCAATGAAGTGTATTTATTTAGCGCATGTAAAGTAGGGATGAGTAATGAATTTCGAATATTCGATTCGTTTTTTAATTATAACGTTTCGAATAGTGTGTGCGATCTTAAAAAAATTGCCGTGTTTTCACACGTAACGTGTTCATGTAACCAAAGGGTGGCGCTGCCAATAAAGACGCACCTTAAACCTAAAGGCTGTCAATCAAGAGACAGTAGAGGAAAACATTTTCTCACAACAATTGGTAACGAAGTAACGCACACTGCAGCGCGTTGCATAACGGAAACGGTACATTGATGTCAATAATGAGTTCTGTGTGGGGTAAAATGAATGAGAATAAAGTGCAGTGTAAACTCTGCAATGTAAAGCTGGTTTATCATGGATCAACAACTACGATGCACAATCATTTGAGGGCGAAGCACCCAGCAGGTCCATCCACAGGTCAGCAATCAGTTGCTAGTTTATGGTCAGAACAACCAATCTGGATGCCAGACGGGCGGAGCAAATAACGGCTTTAATTACTAAGATGATCGCTAAGGAAATGCTTCCGATCTTATTGAGTTTGTACAGCTCGAGTTTACTGTTCGTCTAGAAAAAACATCACAGCCAGACTGGAGAAACTTTATCATGACAGTAGAAATAGAAGCATTTTGAGCTGTTTATTTATGAAATCGCTCCGAACTGTTAATAAATGCCGTCATTCAGTTAACATGTTTTAACTCGTGTTAAGTCTGCTCTAAAATCTTTATGGCTTTAATATATTTTCTTTGATCAATCACACAGTTTTTTTTAGTTGGTGTAAATGTGCATGCTCATATTTTACAAGGAAATGTCCTAGTATTATGAGTTGTGAATATATTAATGTTTCAGCACGTTATCTTAATGTATAGCTTGATGTAAGATTGCCTATTCCATAATACACAAAGCAGTGTGTCGTCACGGATTTGAAGTAAATGTTCTCTCTCTCTCTCTGTTTGTGTGTGTGTAATACTGTAAATGCGTCCATGAGGGGCAGGGGTGCGTATTTAGAATAATTTTCGAATAGTTCTCATCGATCTTCGAATATTATTTTTGCTTTAAATGCCCATCCCTAATTTACACAACATAAATATACAATAAAAATACAAACCTCAGCTGGAGATCAGTTCACTACACCAACACTGATGACCACAGCCATCTCTTTCCAAACTCTTTTTTTATACTTCCTTTGATTCCGCTTAAAGGTAAACATTCATTTCTCTTTTGGGCCAGATTATGTGTCTCCATGTCGCAAAATCTAGGGGCATGGCGTCTAAACCCTGACTATATAGGGGCGTGATATGTGAATTACCACCAATTTCAGCCGCCATATTTATCAACGTACGATCATTGGTATGATGAGATTGGTGGCATATGAATGTTCGATGAATCATACTTAAACCCTGTCGTAAAATGATTTCTGCTCACTGATCACCGTTAGATTGATGTGGACCAGAGAGAGGCGGTGCTGCGCTGCCTGGGAAAGCAAAAACTCGCTGTCGTGGGGCAGTAGAAGTGAAGCAGAATGTTTCTTAAGTCTCCAACGCTTATTCTGAAAGTAGCTCCATATGTATCTAATCACATTTAGAAGAATATTTCGCTAAAGGGGTCTGAAAAGTGGCTAAATCTAGAGACAAAGCCGCCAAGTTTGCAACACTGATTGAGTTAGTTTTCAAACTGAATTGTTTATTAATTGTTGTTTTGATAAAAGGAACCCTTTGATTTTCATGAAAGTACGTCGAGTTTGCACATGGAGTCAGATTAAGATCCTCGTATCACAAAGAGCCTTAAAAGGATCTTACAATATGTATATTTATGGATTTGGCAGACATTTTTATCCAAGGTGAATTACTTTGAATTAAAATAAACATTTGTTTCTGATTCTGTGTGATCCCTGAGATTGAACCCATGACCTTTACATTGCTAGTGTCATGATCAAACCCCTGAGCTCATTCTTCTGCAGTTACACACATGCAGACTTGAAAAAATCTACACAAGAGTGAGATAGATCTAAATATAAAAGAGTGATGCTGACAGCTTTATTAAGTTATTTTCACATCAATCTTAGATCTTAGAAATTCTCTCTCTCTCTCTCTCTCTCTCTCTCTCTCTGTTTTCTCCATCACACACACCTCTCCATTGGTTTATCCTTTTTGTGTCCTCTGTCACTGCTTTGTGTGTTTGTATGGACACATTGACAATGTGGTGTGCGAAAACAATTGTGCCAATTATTTAACTGTAAATTCAGAGAGAGAGAGAGAGAGATAACGAAAGACAGAGAGAGTTAAAGAGAGAGAGAGATGACTACTCTATGTAGCAGCTGAATGAGAGTGTGTGATTTCTGCTCAGTCAATTACACAGAGATCTGTGCCAAACCGCCTGCTGTCAAGATGCCACAATCTGTTACACACACACACACACACACACACTGAAGAAAATGCCCAGGCTGTTAAGACAGAGGAAGTCACATGACTGTCAAAGATGTACATATAACACGGCATCATCACCCTACTCTTCACACAAACTTCACTGAAGAACACTTGACACACACTCACACACAAATGGAAATGTTTTGTGTCTTGTAAAGTACATTGGGCCTCATTCATGAAACATTTGTAAATAATTGAGTAAATTCACAGTAATTTGCGCGTAAACTTTCCTCTGGATTCACAAATACATCGTAAACATCAGATTAGATATTAAAATGTGTGTGTTTATGAATTCCAATCACTTGTAAATAGGGCGCGCTCATTCACTATTAGCACAATCTTCGCCTATGAATCACAGCTACGCAAATGATGTATCTAGTAATGCTGGAATCCACTGGACTTCATTCTCTGGTTTGGCACATTAAATTGCTTAAATGCATAAGAGACTATTTGACTAATTGCTAACCATTAAATGAATCAATGAAACTGTCCACCAAAGTGTTTTTATCCAGCTGAAATAATAATACCTGGTGCTCTTCTGAAAACGACCAGCTGGGGGCGCTTTGGAGGCACTGCTTGTTATTCCAGAGATGTGTTGGTTGTTGTGATTTACAATATCTTATTACACTGCTCATTTGAACGCTTGATTCTGATTGGCCAGTTGCGACATTCCATGGGTTGTTATTTTCAAATAACAACCGCTCAAAACTAGTAACACCCTTCAACCCGCATGCTGCAAATCTTTTCGAGAGGGACAATTTACTATTACAGAAACATTCATTATAAATATACCTTTTAATAACATATATGACATTACATTTACACATGATTAAACCAAATTGCTTGTTCATGGCGTTTGAAGGTCGTTTCTTACTTTAATACTGAAAGTAAACGGCTTGTCCTCACAGAAGAAGACCATTTAATAAGCGGGATAATGTACAAGCTTCGTGCTTCCTGTCGCGTTCTGATCACACTGGAGGGGCTTATTTGGCTATAACAGCCGGCTGCTTGTACATTATCACGCTTATCACATGGCTTAGAGCAGTTAGTCTGCTTCTTACAAGTATCTTATTTTGAAGAATGTAACTGAATATGACAATGGAGTAAATGTTTTCTTCTGCATTGTTGCGTGTGATGGTTGTTCAATGCAGTGTTGGTCTCGCCTCTTCGCCATTGTGATTGGACGGCTGTGTAAAAAACTTCCAAAATGAGCAGTGATTTACTAACATAGCGCTGTTCTAAAGACAGGAGAAAATCATAAAAACAGAAAAACACAGAGACACAACTCATCACGGTGTATGGTGTTTATAGAGCAAGCAAGATCATTCTAGTAAATTATATCTAATGTCAGCAGTCTCCTGGAGAACATGCCAACTCAGCCCTGTGGTGAGGAACACAAACTCCAATGATACATAAATAGAGAAATTAAACCTCACGAGAAACCAGACTCAGTCGGGAGGACCAGATCTAATCTGACACATCACAGCTGCACTCACTGACTGTGATTAAAAGTTACTTAGGAAATGTTTATGAAGAATAGAGAGAGATTATAAATCGTGATTTAGGATATTTCAGTTGTTGAAACTGTTTAGGTCTCATTTGGTTTTATTTGGTAATGGATTTCAGACAACAAATATAAATGGTATGATGTAACTGAGTGCAGCTATTACTTCAAACTGCTGTCATGTGATGTAAATTTATCAATAATGTGACAAGTAGTCCTTCTTGTCTCTTGGGTGGGGATGGATTTGTCTGAGCTAGAGCTGAGATGGTCAGTCAGTCCGCAGGCTCTCGCTGGAGGATGGCACGGGATGTTCTGGAGCTGGTGTGATCTCTCTTTACCTCGGGAGGGGCATAAAGAGAATAATTAGCGCAGCTGCTGTTCATCAATAAATTAATTAATTTAGCATATTATGCATCAAGTGAAAGCTTGGATGAGAAGATGTGTCTTTAATCTAGATTTAAATTAGGAGAGTGTGTCTGACCCTCGAATAGTATTAGGAAGGCTATTCCAGAGTTTAGGTGCTACGTATGAGAAAGCTTGAGCTGGTGGATTTAGTTATTCTAGGTGTCATCAAAAGTCCTGAGTTTTAAGATCTTAGAGACTAAGTTACTTATTCAACAAGTGAACAGTCTATTTACAAAAACAGATAACTTCAAAGTTTTTATTGTGCATTCATTTTAATATCAATCAAACCGTTTGCTTTTTATTGTTTTTTATTAAGTAACAATAACATATTAAGCCAACAAATACGATAAACACATAACAAAACTTTTATTATTTATTTAAAAAAGTATAAACTAAATAAACTATATGTTAAGCATAACTAATATGTTTATGTTAATTTAAAGTGTTTATAAAGTCATAAAGTTCACATGATATAAGTAGTCTTTATGGTTCATTGTCATGAGATCTTTCTCACATGTTTATGTTTCAAGGTTACCTGCGTTACAGTTATTTGAGGTTGTTGTGAGTTGGTCTTAGAGACTCTAGAGTCCTCTTCATTTATACGTCCCACAGGTATAGGATCAAGTTTAAGCGCTAAAACGCTTTGTGAAATACTCTTAGCACAAACATTTAGGAGTCCTAAAATTAGCACAGACAGGCCCATTATTGTGAAGAGTTTCTCCTAAATCAGCAAGTCAGGAGCTTCTATCAGCCTTAAGATGTTTTGTGAATAAGGGCTCTGAACCCTTGTAGTGCCCGTCCCTGAACACCTCTATAATCGTGTAAGAGATGTAGAAGTATGTTCTGCTGTACAGTCTCAGCACTGAGGTCTAGCAGGACTAGGAGACAGATGTTACCTTGATCTGATGCTATAAACAGCTCCTTTGTCATTATAGCAAAGTTCACAGTAGGGAAGGAAGGAGGCGGGAACCGTCGAACATTCAAACAAAGTATAATCAAAATAAAAACACTGAAGTAAAAGCCACAAGAACATAAATACAAACTTAAAACATACGTCTGGGCCCGGTCCTCTCCCGTCCGTAGTCCTGTTGCTTGTCCTTTTCTGCTCCCGATCTCCTCCGTGAGATATGCGGGACCGGTGTGTGCACGGCTGTTTCCCACCATCACTCACGCCACCGGCCCCACCTCACGGCTCTCTTCCCACCTTCCGCCTTCCTTCCTTCCTACAGTCATTTTAACCAGTGTTATGATGCTCTCAAAAGACTATTGTCTTCAATACAGGACAATGCCAGCTGTGTGTGTGTGTGAGAGTCCAGTTCATGATACATGAGAATTCATATATGATGTTGTAATGTTAGGGTTTGATAGAATAAAATGATTCTTATATTTTTTCTCTTTCTACACCTTTACCTTTTATTCACTCATGAATATATATATCTTGTGTGTGTGTGTGATGTCAGAGAAGCACAGCTGCTGAATCAGTGTGTAGCCACAGTGTGACAGCGGAAGAGCTGTGTGTGCGTGTGTCTGTTCTGTGTTGGTGTCATCTGTTAGAAGGATGTTTTAAGAGTGGATCAGAATGTCAATCATTATGAATGTAAGTGAACTGATGTGTGTTTGCGTCATTACAATGAGACCAAGATGACATTAAACACGAGGTCAACTCTATTAGCATCAATCACATGAATGAGAGAGAGTGTGTAAAGTTCTGTCCAGGCGTACACACACACACACACACACAACTGTATTGTGCTGATGTAACAGTGCTGTGTTCTTGTGTGCAGGATGACAACTCCATGTTCTTTCAGTTCGGTCCGTCCATCGAGCAGCAAGCGTCTGTCATGCTCAACATCATGGAGGAATATGACTGGTACATCTTCTCCATAGTTACCACCTATTACCCTGGATACCAGGACTTTGTAACCAAGGTAACGAAGGAACACACATGCTAGACAGACAGTGATATGTGTTTGAGCAATTACACACACAAGTCCTCTAACACTGAGTGAGTGTGTGTGTGTGTGCGTGTGTGTTCCTCATGCTGATGTTACACACGTGTGTTTGTGTGTGTGTGCATGTTTAGATCCGCAGTACCATCGAGAACAGTTTTGTGGGTTGGGAGCTGGAGGAGGTCCTGCTGTTGGATATGTCTGTAGACGATGGAGATGCAAAGATTCAGAATCAGCTGAAGAAGCTTCAGAGTCCCGTCATTCTGCTCTACTCCACCAAAGAAGAAGCTAACATCATCTTTGAGGTGGCACATTCTGTCGGACTCACGGGTTACGGATACACATGGATCGTACCCTCTCTGGTGGCTGGTGACGCTGATCATATCCCACCTGAGTTCCCCACAGGTGACATCACAAACCATCATGTTTTGAACGTGAAATATTTGATTAGTTTGAGTCTGAGCGCTTGCTGAGATTCTGTAACATCCATCTGCACTCCACTATACTGCCGTCCAAAGTCAAAGTGCAGTAACTACACATTTGGTCAAAATTGAGTTTAGGCCTACAACTGGCTTTGCCCTGTCTTGTGACAAAGTCTCCTGGTTCAATCTTATGCCGTTTCTGAGAAACGAGAGATTTAAAATTTCAGTAACTACAAAATCCAAGCTATTAACAAGGCAAACCTTGGGGAAGTTTCTGCATTCTGATTTTGTTTTCCCGGCTGTGACACCACAGATACTGTGCTCTGCCTTGGTAGCCGTAACGCTCTCACAGAACCTACAAGCCAACCAGCTAGCCTACCATGGCACAATCCCGCGTTAAATGATGGTTGAACTCGCGTTAAAATGCAAATATCTAAAGAGGTGTTAGGAAGATCGCAAAATATGCTCCTAGCGAGGCAAATTACAGCTTTATACAAAAGTAACATTAATTAGCAAGCCGCTAGCAAATAAGCAGACATTAGCCTACTTTCTACATTGAAGCAAATTTCCACTCTGACACTCTGATAATGTGATTTATAATTGTGTTGATGTTTGTTGATTCTTTCAGACAGATCATCCAATTGTACTTACAATGGTTTCTCCCTCAAAACTTTGCTTTCTCTGGTAAAGTTATTGTTATGCGCAATTAGCTAACAACAGCTGTGCCTCCTCACTTTAATAAATTTCCTGTCATATTTGTTCAATAATAATAATCTGCTTTTCAACTGTCAGAGTACATCTTGCCAATTAGTTTTGGGGATTTCATAGAAAGTTATGAATCAGAATGAGAAACTTTGTGCTTAAAGGAGCATTGTGATAAAATTACTCTTAATCTTCAAACTTACTTTCGAGGAGTTTTAACATTCCCAACGAGCAAACATCAACAAAATGATTAACGTTATTAAAAACAATTAACATGTAGTGAGAAACACAAGAAGAAAGCTGGATGAACACATTTACTTTGCAGATACTGCACTTTGCTTTTGCAATAGTGTTTTAGTTGTGCAGGGTCATCCAAAGGCAGTGTGCAGTATCTGCATTTTGGTGGTCAAAGGTCACGTCAGTGGTCATGGTTTTTATCTATACAACATTTCTTCCTAATAAGGCATTACATAAGTGCATTACCATTAATCTACCCACAACACGTTGGACTGGCTGGTGTTAAAACCTTAAAGGCATTTTTCCCAGTTTCAGTGTTTGCGTAGTTACTGCACTTTGCCTTTGTAGGACAGTATAGACCTCACACATTCAACACGTACAGTCTGATTGTTCACTGGAATGTGTGTTGTGTTGTGCAGGTATGATCTCAGTGTCTTATGATGAGTGGGATTATGGGCTGGAGGCACGAGTGAGAGACGGCATAGCAGTCATTGCTTCAGCAACGTCCTCCATGATGCTGGACAGAGGTCCACACACACTGCTGAAATCTGGGTGTCACGGGTCACCTGACAAGAAGAGTCCAATCACAGGCAACACCAATGAAGTGCTTAGGTAACACACACACACACACACACCTACACACATCACACACACACGTTGGTATTGGTGGTTTACGAGGACATTCCTTAGACGTAATGCATTTTATAGTGCACAATCTGTATATTCTATCCCCTGACACTTAGAATCATTCAAAAGTTTCTGCTTTTTTACATTTTCAATAAAACATTTTTGAGTACACACACACACACTGTACATCTGTGTGTGTGAGACACTGTTGCTCAGGTCAGAAACACAGAGAGATAAAGATGGAAAATAGAACAGCTTGTTGTACGCAGAGGTCACTCGCTCTCCCTCTCTCATGATGATGTTTCCATGGCAACACAGAGGATGAGCTTGGAAGCCGCAGTCGTTGTGGCTGCCATATCAACATGTTACATATGCCAGAAAAACACCCTCGACAACGAGGTGATGACAACATCAGTAAACACAGACGGGCGGAACAGACAGACAGACCGATGATGATGATGATGATGATGATGATGATGATGTGTCTGATGACAGGTATCTGATGAACGTCACGTTTGAAGGGAGGAATCTGTCGTTCAGTGAGGACGGATATCAGATGCATCCCAAGCTGGTGATCATACTACTGGATAAAGAGCGTCAGTGGGATCGAGTGAGTTTTGTGTTTGTGTTGTGTGTTGTTGTGTTGTGTGGACTCTGATCTGATCTGTGTGTGTGTTTAGGTGGGTAAGTGGGAGAACGGCTCTCTGTCCATGAAGTATCACGTGTGGCCGAGGTTCGAGCTTCACTCCGGTGCCGAAAGAAGAGATGATGATCATCTGTCCATCGCCACACTTGAGGAGGCGCCGTTTGTCATCGTAGAGGACGTGGATCCACTCAGCGGGACCTGCATGAGAAACACTGTACCCTGTAGAAAACAACTCAAATCTGTGTGAGCCAGAATGACTTTATACTCTATATGACCCTTGAACCCTTTCTGCACTCTCACAATATCACACAAACATCACTTGACCATCAACAATAAATCAAACTCTTTCTCTGTCTGTCAGTAATCACACAGGCGTCGCTGCGGTCTATATCAAGCGTTGTTGTAAAGGTTTCTGTATTGATATTCTGAAGAAGATCGCCAAGCATGTGAAGTTCACCTATGACCTTTATCTGGTCACCAACGGCAAGCACGGCAAGAAGATCAACGGCACCTGGAACGGGTTGGTCGGAGAGGTGATGATATAAATACTTCAAAAAACATCTCAACCTCAAATCAACCCATCAAACTTACTTTCAGTATTTCATGACATCACGTTTGACATTTTTTGTTGATTATTTTAATTCTTCATATTGAAAAGAATCTGTAGACAGAAATGACAGGTCCTGTCCAGGTTTAGTCACATGAAGTGAAGTTCAGGTGTTTAGAGCTAAAATTAACATCCGAGAAAGAGTGATAGAGAGAGAGAGAGAGAGAGAGAGTGATAGATAGAGAGATAACTCTCTTTCCTTTGTTCTGTTTCTCTCTCATCTATATTTCACACATTAGTTTTCGTTCTTTCCTCTCATGACGTCTGATGTCATGTTTACTTCAGAGAACTTTACTTTAAGTCAGAAAAACACTTTCTGTGTTTTATTGTATGATGTGATAACTCATTGGTGGGTTTTCTCTCTCTCATCTTTTCTTTCTTGAGTGTATTCAGGTGGTGATGAAGAACGCTCACATGGCTGTGGGATCGCTGACCATCAATGAGGAAAGGTCAGAGGTCATCGATTTCTCCGTGCCCTTCATAGAGACGGGCATCAGTGTCATGGTCTCCCGTAGCAACGGGACGGTATCACCCTCAGCGTTCCTTGGTAAGCGCGTGTCCTGTCCTTCTCTGTGTGTGTGATGTCTCTATGCTCACGTGTGTTTCTCTCTCTGTAGAGCCCTTTAGCGCTGACGTCTGGATCATGATGTTTGTCATGCTGCTGCTGGTGTCCGCCTTCGCCGTCTTCTTCTTCGAGTACTTTAGTCCTGTGGGATACAACATGTGTCTCGCCGACGGCAGAGGTGACCGGACCCATCTGAGGATGTCTGATGAAATAAATCATTTGTGATCTTCAGCACGTACTGTTGTGATCTCAGCACAGACCACTTTCTGTTCCCCTTCATCATCAAACAAACAACCAAACCCAAACCACACACATCAGTATATCATCATTATGACCTGCAGCTTTCCTGTAGCACAGAGGTAGAGCATGGCACTAGGTCATGGGTTCCATCACTCATCTATATAAATGACTGGATCGTGCCTAGAACGCTGAACCAACGGCAGGAAGTGAAGTCACCGGAACCGTTTGTGCCGCCATCTTGGTATACCCAACTGACAGAGAGCGCCATTGACTTACAGTCACAATGACCCTCTGAAATAACCCCTTTACAGCTTATTAGGGGCGCGATACGCATTTAGTTCACATGTGTATTAAATTAATTGTTTCTTCTGATGATTTTTCCAATGTTTATGTTTATTGTGGGCAGAATTGCGACATATAGCAATTAAAAAGGTGAGTGTTTAGGAATTAGCATCATGACTTAGAGAACATAAACAGCCTGTATTGATCTGTATTTACACTTAAGAATAAGAACGTGTGTCAGTGGTCTCATGAGTCTGTGCGCTACTGTCATGATAATGAACGTAACTCAAGTCTTTATCTAATTAGACAGGAAAATTCCCCCCTTTAAAAACTTAAGCGTTAACATGCTTTAGATATTTGCTTGGTAAGAATGTTCTGTAAGACTTTAGACTGGTGAATTACTGTCTTATCATCAATGTGTGATAACTCCCTATTCATTTAAAAACCAACATGGCGGCGCGATAAATATCATAAATATAGATCAGTGGTCTGATCCCAGGGAAAAAGGCGTAAATGTCATGTGACAGAAAAATCAGTCTGGGTCTTAGTTAGCTTACAGTGCTTTTTACTATTTGAATTATATCAAAGCTGCTTTACAACAAGAAAACAAATCAAGAAATATACGTTGAACACAAGGAATAAATAAAGATATAACCATAAAAGTGATATGAAAAGGAGAAAATCCAAAACATACAGACACACACACAAGCATTCGTATCTATATAGATAAATATGGAGATGCATATATACAGTAGACATATATTTTACTGCAAGTCTTACAGAAGAGGAGCTGGAGATCACAGGTCGCACATTAACATTCCTGGGAAAGTCACCTTCAAATATTCTTGATTGGTCCTGATGAGTCCTGTGTGTTGATGATCATTGTGTTTGTGTCCTGTCAGAGCCCGGAGGGCCGTCGTTCACTATCGGGAAGGCCATCTGGTTACTCTGGGGTTTGGTCTTCAATAATTCAGTTCCAGTGCAGAACCCCAAAGGAACCACCAGTAAGATCATGGTCAGCGTTTGGGCTTTCTTCGCTGTCATCTTCCTGGCCAGTTATACAGCTAATCTGGCAGCGTTTATGATTCAGGAGGAGTACGTGGACCAGGTGTCTGGCCTCAGCGATAAAAAGGTGTTTTATCATTCTCTATCATCTAAGATGTGTATGACTTAATTTTTTCAGCTGAAGAAACAAATCATTCTAAATGAACGCTATTCAACATGTTGAAGCTCCAGAAGGCACAAACATCATGAAAGTAACACACAGTGGAAAGTGAAAGCATACCATGCATATGATTTATAATGGTGTCACTTTACTCCGCTGTTTTGATGAGATGATGTGTTTGTCTGTGCTTCACTTCAGTTTCAGAGACCCAACGATTTCTCGCCTCCGTTTCGTTTTGGGACCGTTCCCAACGGCAGCACTGAACGAAACATCCGCAATAACTACAGAGAGATGCATTCGTACATGATCAAATATCACCAGCGCAACGTGAACGAGGCTCTGTACAGTCTGAAAACAGGGTGAGATAATCTGAGACACTTCTTGAGTGATGTTGTTCTTTCTAAAAGTATAAACCAAATGAGCTCATTCACGGCTGTGCATATGACACAGATATTTCAACCCAAAATGTATTTATGTAGTGTAACTGATGGCTTACGGTCATGTAGAGAGATGTGGGCGGGGCTTTGGGAGGGGGAGGAGCTGGGCTTTTTGTTTCGGCCACACGGAGCACACGCCTTCGCACTGAACATGATGTTCTTGGTGAGGAGAGATGGGCGTGCGAGCCCAAGAGAAGCTTCCTCGCTCTCTCAGTGGGTTAAAGGTTTGCTGTGAGCTTTCGTTAAAGCTCAGATGCGTTTCGTTTTGAATCACAGAAAGCTGGATGCCTTCATCTATGACGCTGCAGTGTTGAACTACATGGCCGGAAGAGACGAGGGCTGTAAGCTGGTCACCATCGGCTCTGGGAAAGTGTTTGCGTCCACAGGCTACGGCATCGCCATCCAAAAAGAATCCATCTGGAAGAGACAGGTGGACCTCGCCATCCTTCAGCTGTTTGGAGATGGTAGGAACCCACATCCAGTCCCACTCGCGTTCACATATCGTAAAATTTTCACTCCTAGTTGCTTGTTTATAAAACATTACAGTTGCATTCATGTTAACAGCTGTCACTTACAAATGTGAACTATATTATTCTATTAAAGTCTATCATTAGGACACATTCTCATGTGTGTGTGTGTCAGGTGACATGGAGGAGTTTGAGGCTCTCTGGCTCACCGGGATCTGCCACCATGAGAAGAATGAAGTGATGAGCAGTCAGCTGGATGTGGACAACATGGCGGGTGTCTTCTACATGTTAGGAGCCGCAATGGCTCTGTCACTCATCACGTTCATCGCTGAACACGTCTTCTTCTGGCACCTACGCTTCTGCTTCATGGGTGTGTGTTCTGGAAAACCGGGTCTCACCTTTAGTATCAGCAGGGTGAGTGTGTCACATAACCATACATGTCAAAAACGTCATACGAGAGCTCCTAAAAGTTCTCGGGTGTCCTGAAACATCTCATTTCCTCTTTCAGGAGATTTATAGCTGCATTCACGGAGTTGAAATCGAAGACAAGAGTTCGGCGTTGAATTCACCCTCTGCCACCATGAACAACACGCACTCGAACATCCTGCGGCTACTGCGCACCGCCAAAAACATGGCGTCTCTCTCTGGAGTCAACGGCTCCCCGCACAGCGCCCTGGACTTCATCCGCAGAGAGTCTTCTGTGTACGACATCAGTGAGCATCGCCGCAGTCTGGCCGGACACTCGGACTGCAAAGCCCCGTACCTGCTCGACGAAAACATGTTCAGTGACTACATCAACGAGGTGGAGCGCACCTTTGGCAACCTGCACCTGAAGGACAGTAACTTGTATCAAGACCATTACTTGCACCACCATGGCGGCTCGACCCTGGGCCTGACTGGACCAGCCCCAAACCGTCCTCCAAGCCAAGGATCCAGCATTTCCTTGGAGGGAGGCATGTTTGACTGTGATAGCTTAGCTGGAGGCGTGGTCCCCATCTTCTCCAGCCACCCGCGCTCTGCACTCACGCACAGAAACATGAGCAAGTTTGACCTGCTGCAGAGTCAGCCCCCTTCGACTGGGCAGGGCTTGAAACAGGGCCTGGCCGACCTATATGGCAAGTTCTCTTTCAAAGGTGGGGCGTCCAGTTCGGGATACATCCCAGGGCACGAGAGGTACTGCGGCGGTGCCGATGATGGAAACATGTCGGACATTTCCACGCATACGGTGACCTACGGCAATCTAGAGGGCAACGCTAAGAAACGAAAGCAATACAGAGACAGTCTTAAGAAACGTCCGGCGTCTGCAAAGTCCCGCCGTGAATTTGATGAGATCGAGTTGGGCTACCGCCGCCGCCAGCGTCATGGCCACCATCATCACCACCACGGCCAACGCTCTGCCTCACCCCCTTCTGAACGCAAGAGAGGAGGTAGCACCAACTCAACCTCATATCTCTTACAGGACAAAGAAAGCATGAGGGATTTCTACCTGGATCAGTTCCGTCCCAAAGAAGGCATCCCACAGTGGGAGCATGTGGATCTTACAGATGGTCCCACTGGGTTAGGAGAGAACTGCACTAGCCTGGTGTCTGTGGATGACTTCCTGAAGAACAAACCCAAGAAGCTGGACGGCAGCGATTGGGAATGTCGTAGCTGTCGTGCCACCAGCGCGGGCAGCAAGCAGACCGTCCTTCACGGGGGTAGCTTCATCGGCGGGGGCACTAACTGTGTCCAGTCGGGCGGTGGAGGAGGGCTGGGGAGCAGCCGTCCCAGCTCAGCCACTTGTATGCGGTGTGATACTTGCAAGAAATCGGGCAACCTCTACGACATCAGCGAGGACAGTAGCCACTTACTGGAGCAGCTGGGGAGCAGTAGAGTGCAGACGCCAGCACAGCGTCGCAGGGCTTTCGGTGCAAGGCCGCTACGGCGACAGCATTCCTACGACACCTTCGTGGACCTACAGAGAGAAGGGGTGGTGGGAGCGGCTGCGCCTCTGAATTTCGGCGGGGCTGGAGGAATGGGTGGGGCACTGCCCCCTGGGCCTCGCAGTGTGAGCCTAAAGGAGCGGGAGCGCTGCATGGATGCCTCCAGTTCCTTCGGACACGAATACGAAAGTCAGGGAGGTCTGGAATGCGACGCAGACCTCGACCCACTGTTCTACGGTGGTCTGGAGAGGGCGAAGGGCGCAGGATCGCCATTCGGTTTGTTCAGAGCGGGAGAGGGTGCGCCTCAACGCCGCTCGCTGGGTGAGAGGGAATTGAGAGACAGGGGACTGATGGAAGGGCCTGCACCCTTATCCAAATCCCTTTATCCTGACCGAAGCAATCACAACCCCTTCATTCCCACGTTCGGGGATGACCAGTGTCTGCTGCATGGTGCCAAGTCTTACTATGTCACCAATCAGCAGAGCAACACGCACGGCCCCATGGGCGTGACCTCGTTCCTGCCAGCGTCGGCAGCTTCAGGAGTCATGTCGAACTTTCCCGGCCCGCACTTTCCTGCCGAGCTGTGTGCCGGAAACCACCACACCAGCAAGCTGAGTCTCGGTCCGCCTCGACCCTTCAACGGCAGCAATGGACACGTGTACGAGAAACTCTCCAGCATCGAGTCTGATGTGTGAAGCAATCCTACGAGCCAGACTTTAGCAGAACACGCCGAACTTGAGAAAATGTCATATTTCCTGTCAAGTACATGTTTACAGCGACCATGAGCTGCTGTCCATCTGCTGAATGTGTCTGAGGAGAAGTGCAGTAGAGCAGATGGCCTGTTTCACCTCTCCTCTTCTCATCTGCTCTATTGTAAAGATGGCATCATGACAGTGCAACGAATGCATTTGTTTTTTTTAACAGGGTAACAATTTTACCTCAGAGACGATGCCAGACACAATCCTCCTGGAACCTCCGAGAAGGGTTCACTGTTTCTTTGGATGCACATATCCAGAGACGATGTGAGCGGCATGGACATCAGTCAGTCTCCACATCATCCTCATGTAACCATGGCAACGGCCTCTCTCACGCTGTTCACTGCCGAGTGTTCCGGCTCCCACGCTCATTTATATTCAAGCGTCTCTACTGCCGTGATATTTCACATCAACAGCGTTACACATCATCTGTGATTCTTTAATTATTCTTGTCTGGAAGATAATGTAGAGTAAGTTAGTGTTAACTCTGTAAATACATCTTCTCTTTGTATTATTAACAGACAACCTTTAATATAGCTTTTTCACATATTTAACAAATAACCAAAATCAAGATAAAAACACAACAAAAATATGCAAAGTATAGTCAAGCATTACTACTTCTGATAAGTGATAGTTTGCTTTTATGACTCGATTCTGATAGTTTACTGCCAGCTTTACTTAAGAAGACTTCAACTCCTCTTTATTCCTTTGACTAGAATGTAACAGAGCTACGCTGTGCTGTCGTGGACATTTTTATGTGTTTCTTTTACTGCTTTGCTCCTCACAAAGTTTCTCTTCACACTACACACTACACACACACACACGTTTACCTCGCAATCTATGTGAGAACAAGAAAGCGGAATATCTATGGACTATTCTCACTTTAGTTTCCAGAGGACTCTTTCTATGTTTACTGTAGTGTTAATGATTATAATGGTTAAGTACCCCCCCCCACACACACACAGATCTCCAGCTTCAGTGTGATTTAGGACCTTAAGCTCGACTGAATGACTTTAGCGTTTATTTGATGGAGTGTCATTTGTGTTGTAAACGTAAGGTAAACGCTTGAATCCTTCTGCTTTTACAGTTTGTCTTTAAACTCTGTGGTTTACTAGGTCATGATATCACAGTGTGCTTTCAGATGTGTTGAAGCTGGGGGTCTACATGTTCCCGTCATAGAGCGGTGACGTTTGAGTTCTTCACACAGCAATAGTTCTATAAGCCACAGTTCTTTTCCCACTGTATGCGAGTCTTTTTTCAGTGAAACACAAAAGAAGATATTTTGAGAAACGTCTCGGTGGTTTTGTGTTCATACACTTCAAAGTCAATTCTTCAAAATATCTTCTTTTGTGTTCTAAAGAAAATAGAAACTTTGATGATGATGATGAAAGAATTCTGTCAGGTTCAGATGCGTCAAAAATGATTGACAATTAGCATTCAGTTTAGATTGGCGGTTTGGTTTTGTTCTGGGCAAAACTCCCTAAACATCCATAAGGAAGAGCAGGGAGCGCAGCGATGACCCCTCAGTGTAAACTGAATAGAACAAGCAGACGTCATGAGTTCCTCAAGACATTTAAGTGTAACCCATAATTCAAATGCAGTTGAGACGTATGAGAAGGAATAAAAGAAGTGGAGATTGTAAACGTGAGGTGGAGCTGGGGACGGAGGAGAGCACCATAAGCTGCTATAAGCTGAATGAATTGAAAGGGAAGCTGTGATTGTGTCACATCTGTGAAGAGGGTCCGCTGATGCCACAACTGAAGTGTCTCTCTGTGGCTTGAGCTCTGTGTGCTTTTCTTGTGTTCATAGAGAAACACGCCTAGTTGTAGTTAGACTTCATTCTAGTGTACTCGCAATATATAGGAAACTTTAGCGTTCTGTTGACTACTATATTGTCATTATTATTCTAAGGTAAGTATAGCAGCTGGGTTGGAGTTTTACGAATCGGTAACTGGTGTAACTAAATCGCCAGTCACCACAACACAAAGTCCATCTCTACCTTCACAGAATGGGTTAGTTTGTCACTCGACGTGGGTGATGAACGCGTTGCGCGCGAGACGGCCGCTTCTGCGGCGCATACTCTCCATGCTGGGGTATCGC
Organism: Triplophysa dalaica; assembly: GCF_015846415.1. NCBI lineage: Eukaryota > Metazoa > Chordata > Actinopteri > Cypriniformes > Nemacheilidae > Triplophysa > Triplophysa dalaica. The sequence continues at coordinate 203,017 of NC_079548.1, read as the reverse complement.
CGTGCTGTTTCCATGGTAACTGCAGTGCCAGAGGATGCAGGCTGAATGAGTGAATTCTTTCACTATGGAATAAGAATCGCATCCACTTTGATAAGTCACAGAATTTTTACATCTCTAAATACGATTCTAGAGTGAATACTTGTACAGATTGTGTATATAATGAACACAATTCCTTTTCTATGACGATACGAACGCAAACCTCAATGATACTTTAATATTGAGAGGATCTTTTCACGACGTAGAAGGGTTGAGAATTCTTTCACATGCTAAATAAAGTGAATCAAACAAGCGACGCTGCTGTGGAGTTGTTTCTGTGTGTGCACGCGCATCAAACTGTACAACACCATCGACTGCACTGCGTACTGTAATGTGTTACGTAAGACACACAACTACACCAGTGTGTCACAGACTTTACTGCACACTATTTACACAACACTTCGTGGACATCGTTTGGAGTGTGCAAACACAAACAGCTAAATGTTTCCAAGCGTTTTAACACAACCGTGGCCAAGTTATAATGAAACTCTGTCATCGTTTATTTCTGCTCATCTCACGTGATTGTAAATATTTTTAAGATATTTTGAGAAATGTCTCCGTGGTTTTGTGATCATACATACATTGACATATTTTCCTGCAGATGAACATGAAGTCTCTCTCTCTCGTCGTTCGTCACACGTTCGCTTCTCTTATTCACTTTCCCCTCAGGTAGGAGAGACAGACGAATGAAATATTGATGGGGGGGAGCGCGCGCGCATTGGGAAGTTGTGTTTGAAGGCCAGACTATCTGTTCATATTATGAGCGAGCTCGTGCGAACTCTACTGTACCGTGCGTGCGTGCGCGTGTGTGTGTCTCATGAAGCACTTCGCCCACCTCCCCCTCTCAACACCCCCACAATCCTTTGTGAAGCACCCGCTCGCTCTTACTAACGGTCACCTAGCAACAGAGCGGATGATAATCGGAAGCCCCGCCCGCTTCTCTGGCTCACTCCAACAAAGTTTCATTCCCCACTAAACACAGTTTGTCTCGGCCGTGAACGATACAAAGTCAAAAACCGTGCGAAAAATGATGACAGATGTATAGAAACATCATATTTACTGAGTGTGTACAGCAGTCAGAATACATGTTTTACCATCATAAGAGTATCTCATACTAAAGCACCAGAAGCCGTATTAACTGTGTGAGAATGATCCGGATCAACCGGCATCTTTATTGAAACATCGACGGATACATGCAGACAATCAGAAGGTCCTTTACTGGCTGATAGATTCATCTGCGGTGGTCTACAGACCCTCAGATCTCACACACGTGAAGTACAACATTAAAAACATCGACAGCACACAACAGTCATAGACGTCATGACGTCACAGGTGAAGAAGATGTTCTCGTGTCTGCAGGTCAGAGAGTTCATGAGAGGTCAGAAGATGAAGTCTTGTAGCTAAGACAGCTGGACACTTCTCAGTATTATGGGCTGTACACTACAGTATGTACAAAATCGGATCTATCTAAAACACATTCACTTCAGAATATCTTTGTTAGGTTTTATTTTCTTGCAGTTTTTTATGCACACTTTCTAGATTGTGTATCTTGTGTTTGTGATCGGTTCATTTGTGATGTCATTTTGCCATCCTGTGGCAAGGAGAAGAACTACAACATCTACTCGACATGCTTTATTAGATCAGTTTTACTTCAGTATTCCCGTTTGAACATTTCTGCAGGACACATACACTCACCTAAAGGATTATTAGGAACACCACACTAATACTATGTTTGAACGCCTTTCGCCTTCAGAACTGAATTAATTCTATGTGGCATTGATTCAACAAGGTGCTGAAAGCATTCTTTAGAAATGTTGGCCCATATTGATAGGATAACATCTTGCAGTTGATGGAGATTTGTGGACTGCACGAAGCTCCCAAAGATGCTCTATTGGGTTGAGATCTGGTGACTGTGGGGCCATTTTAGTACAGTGAACTCATTGTCATGTTCAAGCGACCAATTTGAAATGATTGGAGCTTTGTGACATGGTGCATTATCCTGCTGGAAGTAGTCATCAGAGGATGGGAACATGGTGGTCATAAAGGGATGGACATGGTCAGAAACAATGCTCAGGTAGGCCGTGGCATTTAAACGATGCCCAATTGGCACTAAGGGGCCTAAAGTGTGCCAAGAAAACATCCCCCACACCATTACACCACCACCATAATTACATTAATGAGAAATTGAACAAGTGTTCCTAATAATCCTTTAGGTGAGTGTATAACACGACAGCCTACATTACGAGTGTCTGTTGTTTCACTACATTGATAATAGTTTATTAGTTTTAGTAGAAAACAAAATACGCAACTTATAATTTAAGATTAATTATAAAATACTGTAATAAGATTCATTAAAAAGGAAGGAAGGAGTCGGGAACCGGCAAACATTTAAACATTAAATAACAGAAATAAAAACACGGACGACCGCCGGCGAACAACACAAACACAAACACAAACACAAACACAAACACAAACACAAACACAAACACAAACACAAACACAAGTTCGGGCCCGGTCCTCTCTCTTCGACGGTCCGATCGCTCGTTCCTTTTATATGCTCCCAATCTCCTACGTGATTTGAGCCCAGTGTGCGCACAGCTGGCGCTAATTCACAATTACTCACCGGACTCGAACCACGGTCTCGCCCCGCCTACTCTACTACAAATACATTGTGAAAAATATGGAATGCCACTCTTCTGGATTTATTGAGCTAACACTCATCAGTTATATTATGTATTGATGTCCAGTCTATCAGTAGGCTGATTTTAAGAGTTGTTTTATGTTTATAGTCCAATAACAGAAGCTCATGTGGACGTGTAAACTTGTATCAGGAGGTTTTCATACAACATGTAAGACCCTTGTCCTTTCAAGTGACTGTGGACATATATTGTATTGAATCTATAAGGCGTCTTTTTGTGTTTCATTTGAACTTGTCACACATACTACAGTATAAAACACTTGAAAAAAACGTATTTGGCTTTTTTCCCAATAATGATTGAGATTTTACAGTTTTTCTCGATTGCTAACACACAATTCATCAAACAATTCACAATTTTCTGACCACTATAAACACATTCTCAGAACAATATACCAACTTGTACAAACCCCACACACCAACAGCCTCAATTTTACAAAGGTTAAAGCACGTTCTCATTCAGAAAACACAAACACACAATATAATGAACTGAAGTGTCAAGATGTGAGCTCAAATAACACATTTTTTTACATCAGTAAACATTCAGTGGCAAACCTGATGACACACACATGAGAATCTCAGGATCATCTCAATAGGAGATCAGGTATGATTGGATCCTAGAATCATCTGGACTTTATACTCACAGTATTATCACGCTACACACTTCATATCAGAGACATGTCGCTATTCTGTATCCAGTGAACTGTAGCATGTGTACACACTTTTTTACCTGTTCTGTATTTTTGCAGAAAATAGGGAATACTTTTACGAAATCGGGCCAAAGGAGCAGCTTGTGACATATTTTTTACCCTGCCTCCTATTGACAATCACTTCACTTCACTCTATTGTTTCATTTTATCTTCTCTGTAAGTCGCCTGAATGCAAATGTGATTGGTACAGTTGTGTAGTGTATTGTGTTCCATGACAAGCTCATATTTTTCTTTGGTTTTTGAACTTTTCTTGTCTCGTAACATCATCTTCATCTACTTTACAGTAGTGTGATGTTTTATTTGTATTTATTCCTAAAGCTCATTCTTGCACTTTCTCTGGCTGCACTCTTTTTAATGTTGTATATTCATATAAAACTAAACTGTCAAATTATTCTTGAATCCAATAAGAGGTTTTAGTATTTTGAATCGATCTCAGCAGTGTCTAAGACTATTTTGTAATGTGAGTGATTTTGAGGTCTTTTGTGTCATGTCTGCAGGAAAACTTAGTTTTTTCATCAAGCGTGAATGGTTTTGAGAAGAGAGCTTCATTTTGACCTGAAAATATGATGTTTGGGGAGTTGGATGAGATGTTGTGTATTTGTGTTTCCTGTTTTTAGAATACGAGGCATCATTTCAAGAACTGTGTTTAAGCAATATAGAAAAACTGTAAATGATTAGTGCGCCCCCTAGCGGACACGCGCGTCTCGTACTCCATGAAAACACTGATTTAAATGTGAAGTGGGATATAATGTACTGTAATGATAAAGTACAGATCTGAACTCTTGAAAATTCTGCTGTTAACAGGCAACAACACGATGATCACTGACAAACTTACATGAGAACGTCATGTTTTTACCTTGTATGTCAATGTCATGATAAGTGAGTGAGTGTATTACTATTCCCAAGCTTTTGCTCACTCTGGGCTGTCTGATCACGTGATGCTGCTAGTGTTGCTTAGTTACTACAGACAGAAGTCAAAAGAAAGCGTTTATTCTGCAGCATTCTAACACAATATCACTGTACATCTGCCTAAAAAACAATGTTTTAATGGAAACTCTAGTGTCTGTGTCTTTTGGAAATATCATTTCTGCAGTCACTGTCTCTTTCTGTCATAAGAATTGAGTCAAAATAAACACATGTGACGATCAGCTGAAACTTATCACCTCGTGTTGTTTTCAAGTAGGAAAAGGATGCTTTCATATGAAGAACAAAGACGGAGATGACCGTGAACACACACACACACACACACACACATGTTCGTTTGTTCATGTTTAGTGATTTACAAGAAGAATGAAGATATGAGACAACACATCTGAGCTGATGAGTTCATTTTATTATCAAACGTGTCGTGTGTCTTCATCCTTTAGACGTCTGCGATTTATACATACTAGGCCGTTGTGACTCAGTTGCTATGGTAACCATGATGGAAATAGACGTCTGTCTCTATAAGAGCTGCGGTTTGAGAGGTCGACGCGACGCGACGCGTCCGCACCGCAGCAGTGGACGATCATCGCTGTCTGCCACCGACACGCCTGACCAATCATCGACGAGCACATGCAGATGCGTCTTATATTAACAATTCACACCAATATTATAAAACTGGTGACGCGATTCACTGCTGAACACAACAGAAACGTGATTTCTAACGTAACGTTCAGTAATAACAAACTCATCACACAGTGATTCAGACCTCGAGTATTAATAATGATTGACGTTCATCAACTTATAGTGAGTGTGTGACGATATCAACGTGAAGATGATAAACAGCCTACGTAACATTTGAGGCGTCAGTAAAACATTACAGATGTGGCATCGCGTTATTGTCGCGTCACACGCGTGTGCCTGATGGATGCGGTGCGCGCGTGAGGGGGGCGGGAGCGCGTGGACCGCTCGAGCTCCTCTCTTTCGTTTCCTGACGTGAGTAAGACAAAAGAAAAAAAACCGGCAAGAGAGAAACGGGCTTCGTGTTTGTCGGATACTGAGGCCCGGACGGTTCCGTGAGGCGGTTGTGCGCGGCGCGTGAGCCGCGGGTCGGTGCGGGCGGAGCGGCGGGCCGCGGGACTCGAGCCCGTGGAGATCAGACGGGCCTGTCCGGTAAAAACATCGTCATATTACCAGCCATTCGTGTTGATGTGTGAGTGTTTTCAGTCATTGTGTTTACGGCCAGTTGTTTATTTCCACACAATGTTCGGCGCTGTGTGTCGCGTTATTTGTTTCCGACGCCTTTGTAAACCCTAAGCGATTTTGCTCACGGATTGGGTTTTCCTCACAGATGCTAAAGAGCTAAAGCTAATGTGCAGTGAAGAAAAAATAAAACGCAGAGACGATGATGGACGAGCTCAGCTCATTTCTCGATGTTTCTCGCTCGGTATCGTATCGTAACTTCATTATTAATGCCAGATTGGGGTTGAATCTACTAAACCGTCACACGACCGCACTGAAGCTGAAGCTGACCGGGACATTCCTCCTTATCAGGACATTTTTTGGGGTGATAACAACGAGCCTCACGTAAAATGGGCAAATAAAACTGCAGAGTGTGAAGAGCATCACTTACGACGATGACCTCACACACAAACAAACAAACAACAGTGACAAACACAAACTCACTCACACACACAAAGCCTTTTTGTGAAGGGTTATTTGTTGAGAAAACTGCGGCCATAAACTCATTTCTATTGTACGATAGGTGATAGACTCGCGTGCACGCGACTAATGACACCGTTCACGTGCATGAGACCCCTGAGACACATACAGTCTGATGTTGTGATGTTGTGATGTTGTGTTATTTTGCGCGCTCGGAGATCTCTGATGAAAAGAATGTGGAAAAATCAACATCATGTCAATGAGTGGGGACTGTTGTGCTGCTTAGGATTTCCCAGCATGCTTTGCCTCGGACTGGACATGTAGACATATGTAAACATAGAACTAGATGGTTGTTTACTCCATGTTGAAAAGAAGGCATGTGGGTATCTGAAAGAGTTTTTATTGGATGTTGTGTGTGTTGTGGTCATGGTTAATGATGGAGGTGATGTTAATGTGAATGTTTAAAAAAACAAGAAAATCAAGTTTCTCTTTCTTTCCTTCTTTTTAAAATGCTTAAATATCTTTGACCGGTTGAAGTTGAGTAGGGTTTACTCAGAAGATGACGTGTAGATGTGCTGTCTGCGCTGGAGAAAGTTCAGCCACAGATGTATTTATTTCAGCCTACATGTGTCACGATTTTGTCCGTCTGAATTTTGGTAAAATCTTGGATTGTGCTTCAAGTGCTTCATTCATTTAAACAAATGCTATTTACAAAATCTGCTGAGTCCAAAAATTGCCACAGTGTGATTTTATTGATTTGTAGAATAAATCACTCATTATATTAATTTGGTAGTTACAAATATCACCTGCTTTTGATGGCGTTTTTAATTTTCTTTTGTAAGAAGTGCAATTTATAGACAAACTTCATTGGGCTAAGATTTTAATATATCGAGATTGTGTTCATGTAACAATGGACAACAACTCTGTGTTTATAATGTAAAAAAATATTCTTTCACCAGCTTTTATGAGACAAAATGACTTTTAATTATCCTCATCATGTCAAAGGAAACCTGTTGGAGTTTCTTTCTTCATCAGAACACGAAAGAAGATATTTTGAAGAATGTTGATAGTCAAACAACACTGAACTCCATTGACTTTCACTGAAAGAACACAAAACCACTGAGACATTTCTCAAAATATCTTATTTTGTGTACCACTGAAGAGAGACTCGCATACAGATTTACAAACACATGAATGTGAATGAATATAATCTTATAATATGTTAGGTTTTTATTATTATATTATAATATTTGTTATTGCGATAGTTTTGGTTTCCTTTACAAATGAGCATTTGTGTGTATAAAGGGTTGTGTGATTGGTTTGGTTCGAGCACAGTGATGTTACGGTGTCATATCAGGAACTAATGTGTAACATGTTGCCTCTGGTCAGTATTCTGCTGTAGCTCAGTTGTGACGCTCATGTGTGATCCTGTGATGTTTAACTCTTAGAGTTTGTTGAGCTGCTCTGGTAAAACATTGGTTGATGACATGGCATTTTCACTGTCACACCGTGTCTACACAACGATACGCATCAGAACACATTATCATTTTACATTTTGTCATCACTGTGTGATGCAACTAGGGATGCACCGATACTACTTTTTCCTTGCCGATCCAATTCCGATACCTGTATTCTGCGTATCGGCCGATACCGATTCTGATCCGATTCGATACTAGCACTGTTTTCTTGAGTTGCATATTTGATCTTTTATTGTTTAAGAAATAAAAGGGTGGATAGCTGGATAGTTCTTAAGCATGTTTACTTACAAGTACATTTTAAAATATCTGTACTTTATCAGAGTATTTTGGACAAAAAATACTTTCCTACAGTATGAAGCACATCATACTTACTCCACTACAGTCCATAAATAAATGTTTTTTTTTTTATAACTTTAAATCCATGAGTACATTAAAATTTAAGTATTTTTACTTTTAAAAGTAGAAAAGTATGATTTTTTTTAATGTAGTTAAGTACTGTATTAAACTTAAAAAAACACAAAAAACAAAAATGTGGTCTCAAAAAAGGCACAGATACTTACAAAATGTTTAACAAATAAATCTCTGTTTATTACACAAAACTATCACAGTATAAAAGTCTCCAAACTCGCTCATCCTGGACACAAAATGATGCGCCTAAAACATTTGCTTCTACGTCTACGTTACTTAGTCATGCGCATTGGACGCAGAATGATGCGCTTAATGCACCCGCTTCACTTACGAGCATCCCGGATAGTGATGATCCTGATGTCGTGGGGATCTTTGCTTCCCAAGTTCAAAACAGTTATACACAAAGAGAAGAGATATGTTATGTGTTTAAATCATAGTACATTGCATCCATCCTAAAGTAAAAAAAAAGCGTTATAGTGTATGAATGACGCATAACATAGACCGCTTCCAGTGCTTGAATCTAATAACGTTACACTCAGCGAGTACAGTCTCCGGCAAAATGCATTTTAAACAAAACCACAGTCTATTATCTAGTGATTATGAAGAATATTGAAAACTTTGGAACGAGTAACGTCCTGACTGTTCCCGGACACACGCATGCTGGATTGAGATTGACAGATGACGGCACCCGCAGAGGTCAGAGTTATTTATTTATGCTATATTGGTTTATTCCTTGCATAAAGCTATCAAAATACATGACATCCAATACAGTGCATGACAACTTTTATGGTTATAATTTCCTGATAGTTTGTCATTTTTGAAGCATTAGAGTAACATCCAAGGGTATCACAACGGATCGGAATGAAGAGAACCCGTCAGTCAGATACCCGATCCAGCAAAAAAGACCCGTATCGGCCCCAATTCCGATCCAGAGTATCGGATCGGTGCATCCCTAGCAAGCAACATACAAATGACTAGAATTAGTATTGTCATCATTTAAATGCTGTATTGTATATGGTTGAATGTTTCCTTGTCTTAAGTTGAGCTGTTGTTTTTAAAACGGCTTTTTGACAAGATTTTATTTTTCATTTTTGAGCTAGATGTGTCTGACTGGAGTTTGTGACTGTCCCAAGCATGGTTTAGGAAATGACAACTTTTACAAATTCAAAGGATGTTAATTAATACAATATGTCTCATTTTAAAAGTGTCTTTTTTATTCTTATATTTCTAAAAGTGTAGGAACAGTGAATACTAGGTCTTCAAGTGTTTCTAACTTTAATACAATGAAGAACCGTATACAGCATTTGAAATGATAACAGCAATACTAATTGTATTTATTTGATGTTGAGAATGCCAGCAACAGGATGTGGGTCATAAAGCAGCATTGTGCTGAGAGACTCTCGCAACATCTCAAGTCTTCATCATGTGTCATGTGTGCCAGTTAATGTTGTCTGCTCGTTTAAATAGTTGATGGGATTCTAAATGAGCCTGTCATGTTGCTTTCCATTACTTCAGCTCACTTTGCCTTCAATGTCGTTAGTGGTAAAGCACTGATGTAAGTGCACAAGCCTTTGAATGAAATGCAGGTATTTCTGACGCCCGTCCATTATGTGAAAACATTTAGTCATCAATTCAGAATGTAGATTACAATCTTACATACAGCCATTTTACAGTTAGCATGAATTATATTCATCCCATGCAGGGCTCCAGACTGCGTCTAAAACGGCCGCATTTGCCACTTAAAATATTAATTTTCGAGTGATAATTTACGAGTCACTGGATCGTTTTTAAAAAGGGCTTCCAACATAAGTGCCGGTCATACAAAAAAAGCTGCAGGAGAGAGAGCTTTGCAGGTCTCAGGGAAGGTGCACTTCCTGACATCAAGAGGTGCTCTAGAGGCTAGCTTCCATGCCAGACTGACGCGAGTGACCGGTGACACCATCAGCTGGGTTACACGCTCAACGCAAGCGCTCTGATCTCCACATTTTCAGACTCAGAGTACCAGATAATGCTTGATAAGGGGGCACGGAATAAGCACTCGCAGATCTGCGCATAGAAATTCCATTTAAATGCATTGACGGGCAGCATTTTAACACTATTTGAACAGATTTACATATATTTATAGTTGTGTACAAATTTTAGGGTGGAATTTAGGAAGTCTACAGATGCCGTATGACCCTGCTTATGAGGGAAAACAACTTGAAAAAAACTCATTGTGAGCAAAACCTATGAGAGGGAAGATTTACACACAACAGGATAATTAGAAGTATGTGATTTAAAGGTTTAAGTTCATTTATGAGGCTCTTAAATAATTTGGTGCCTGTGTTTTTCCCCTGTAGGGGCCAATGGCTCCTTAACTGACTTTTTTGTCTGGATCTCTGCCATGAACAATTGGAAATACACAGTGGCTATAAATAGAAGTTGAAAACTGAATGTGGATTGTATCTAGTCAAATTTGTCCGACTTTGGACTTGTTGGCACCAGAAGGATTAAGTTAGAGACCCCATAGACATTTTCACACAGAGATCCTGGAAAATACTCGGAAAATGAGTTCTGTAATCTGTCCCGGGATCGTTAGATATTGTTCATTCACACTTCCCGTGATTTTCTTAAATCTTTGCGTTCACACACATCCCGTAAAGATCCCGTGAAGACACATGACACGATCTTGACATGACGTATAATATGAACATCGGAAACGAAAGAGGTAGTGACATGCTACAACAGAGGAAGTGTTTACATTGTGTTGAACAAATGGCAGCTGATCGGACGTTAGATGTTGTTATGCAAACATTTTGTATATCGAAGTGCTTTCTGGTTTTTAAACCCCCCGCTTAAACAGTCGGATGATAGCTACATCATTTTAATGACGCGTGCATTAGCCTTTCGTTCACACAGGGGGCTTTCCGGGACTGATCGCGTAAATGTTACTAGGTCCACTTTCCGGAATCAAATCTATCCGGGATGCGTTTGCGTTCACACAGAAGGCAATCTGGCAATTTTTTGGCAATCTTCCGGGATCAGCGGGCTGTGTGAATGGGGTTCATGTTTGTCATGCTAACACAAGAGACTGTCCTTTATCTTCAGGGTTTGACCCATAATAATATCACGTGTTCTACGTTTAATATGTGTATATTTTTCAGAATCCCATTATATCTCTTTCTATTGTCTAGGGTTATGTGAAGCAGTTTTCAACTGTTTAAATGTGGGAAAAATGCTAGAGATAAATGAAATGTTTTCCTATGCAATTGTTAAACACCTGTGTTTCATTGTAGTTCACTTGAGTTGTTATTTGAACGATGATGATGCATGAATGTAACACTAAGGCGGAAAGATCTGGATTATTCATGTGCTGTGTTTTCTCTTGTTTTCAGACCATCTCAAAAAAAGAAACAAACAACAGTGAGAGGACACGACAGAACAAGCAACTGGAGGGCATGACACTGGCCACGGATCACCAACACTAATGATAATTGATAAGGGTTGGACCAGCAAAGAAACAAAATAAGAAGGAGATCCTGCTGGAATGAAGAGCTAATATGGAAACCTCATATGTTTGGATAAATCTGAGCGATATTTGATAACAACAATTTCAAAGAAAACATGACTGGAGAGAGCATCAACTCCTCATTACACAGGAATCTTGATCATAAACTCTTGATGTTTTTTATACTATCTGCAGTTTCAGTGAATATATGTGCCAAACGTTTTATCAATGAACTGTTATAATTCCACTGCATGGCTGCTACATACATTTCCACAGTTACCAGAAGGAAAAGGCTCGACTGACCTGTGTTTTGGTGAGATATTTTTTACTTTCTGGCAGGCAGAGACAACACTAAACCAGTTTTCATTTTCCACAGCCCTTTGAAAATCGTGCCAATTTTGACACCATTTTTGTTAATGAACGTGCTGCTGCTATATTTTTCATTTCATTTTCATTGTCATTTAATTCTCTAATTCAAGCGATTGGCAGACATTTGCTGTTGTCTCCTGCTACAGATGTGACTACGGTTTCGCTTTTTGTAATCTTTAGTGTAAAGTCATGTTTATATGATTTTTTACCAATCTACAGCTTCTGGAAAAGCTTAAACAAAACATTCCAATTTGCCCTTTTTGATTTTTTTGAAAAACGAAATACCAGTTAAAGCTCATCCAAAACTCAGAAAATGCAGAATTTCCCCAACAGTCCAGTACCACTTCATCCAGGATTTAGCAGGAGAGGAAGTGTCGTCAGTTCTCCGTATCAGTCCCACACTTCAGACCTTCAGATTTCCCCCAGATCCTCGGAGGACTATGCTGCCATGCAGCAAGCTCAACCTAACCTGCTCAGTCAAGGGCAGCACCTGCACCTGCGAAGCCAACAACATCTTCTACATGCTTCTCCTGTACATGCTTATGGATCTAGGAGGGTAGCTGGAGAGATGACCCAGGGAAATGCTCACAGTGGAAGCTCTTACCGTAAAGAGAGTATGGACTATTATTTTTCAGTAAGTGGAAGGGAAAGAAACCGCAGAGGATATGGTGCAGGATTTAGGTACACAAACATGGATGGACATGCACCTCATCAGTATCAACATTTATCTGGCTCGGGGTCATCCTCTGGAATGATTTCCCCTTACCCAATGGATTATGGCTCCAACCCTGCTTCTGGAGTTGGGGCTGCTAGTAGTAGTAGTAGTAGTAGTAGCGGTAGTGGTGGTGCTGGTTCATTTTCTCCCTCCCAGCAATACGGTTTGACTCATAACACTCCAGTACAATCAGGTACTCCAATGCAACAACGCCAGCATGGTCAGAAATATCCCTCCCATCAAGAATTACATCATCATCGGGCATACTCTCTTTCTGGAAACCGAGTACCCTCCCAGTTTGGACACTATGCCCCCATTAATGCAACCTCAGGCTCTACTGGAATGTATAACTCCCCACCACAAAGATACGACGTGAGCAGCAGCGGCAAAAGCACGGATGCCAAAATTAATAACTCACCCACTCGGCCCAATCCAAGCGCATCTGCTTTAAGCAGCTGTGAGAATGTGGGACATAGCTACTCGTCGGCTACTCTCACGCCATATTCACCGCAGTCCCTTCACAAGCATGCCCCTCACTCTCAGCGTGCCTCCCAGAGCACCATAGCAGGTTACGACCCTTCCCTCAAAGTGCAGCATCATGCCCCTGCACACCCCAAAATGTCCCATTCCTCCATCCCTTCCAGTCCTGCTCTGCCTCCACTCCCCTGCCATGAAATGGCTAAATCTCCTATGCACTCCCAAAATCATCAGACTCGCATTCATCAAAACTACAGCCCCATATCCAATCCCTCCCCTGCTCCATCTGCTGTACAGTCTCCAGGCTGCAGCTCTTCGTCCTCTCCACTCATGGGCAGTTCAGAGGGAAACAGTACAGTTGCCCAGATGCAGGCGTCATCCCTGCCTGTTTTAAATGCTCATAGTAGCCAAAGCCACGGAAGGCTTTTGCAGGCTGTGTCTCAACTGAGCCCAACTCCTAGCTCTAACAGCAGCGTCAGTAGTTGCGGTAGCAGTCTAGGAACGAAGACAGTTGGTTTCGGCCTCAATGCAGGAATGGGTCAACCGGCTGCAAATCAGAACCGAGCGTCCCCAGGGCCTCATAGGAGGGGTACAGGAGAAGACAGCTCGCTTTTCAACACTGACACTGGTCTAAATAGCCTCAATGCTCTGACATCTCAAGTGGAGAATTTGCCTAACACAGTGCAACACATGCTGCTAACAGACACCGTGCTCTCCCAGAAGAAGAGCAAGGAGCAAGGATCTCAGTCAGTGCCTGAAATCCAAAATAAATGTGCAAGTTCCATTGTAGGTGGACAGACTGCAGCAAATGAAGAAAGGTCTGAAACTAAGGGGGTTCAGCGTAAAAGAGTCAAAAAGGCAAGTGGAACTAACAATGAATCCGAGCCAGCCAGCTACCCATTATCGCAGACCCACATGCTGTTAGAACGTAGTCAGCATGGGCTAGATCTGCAGGTTAACGCCAGGGTTATTTCAGCTGTTTCAAAACTACAGGCTGCTGGCTCTCAATCAAAGACACCAGAAAATCCCTCCTCCCCACCACAACCACCGTCAGTTCATCCTTCTGCAGAACTGAGCACAAAACCTCCATCTACTACTAAATCTACACATCAGAAATGTGTGCCTGAAAGAACTATCGGTCATGTCGATAATAATGGAATGATGGGGCAGAAGATGATTAAAGATGAAGAAAGTGATGTTGAAATGGGAGATCCTATCAGTCACAGAGAAAAGTTTGAGAATAATTTTAATAAAGCTGAGACTGATTCCCAGCAGTGTGACGATCCAAATAAACACATAAATATTTCCGAACAACATAACGTTGGAGGTGTTGGGGTCATAGTCTCTGCACGATCTGAAATTAACGCTGAATCAAGTAAGCACTCAGCAGCAAAGACTTCACAGTGTGCTATTTCTCAAACACGGCTCAAACACGGCTGTCCTGAAGGGCAACATGATGTCAGCATCCTTCGAGAGACAAGAAATCACAATGGAGACAGGGAGATCTGCATGGAAGCATATGTTTCACCATATGATATGTCCCCTAAAGAAGAAGCTGGCCAGAGGATACCCTCAAATAATTCTCACACCCATTTGTATAAATACAATAACCCAGAGGTACATTCCAACACCTGCATGAGCACAAAGAATAAGGGAAAGTCTGGAAGAGCGAGTGAAGCGGGCACAAATAGATACTCCAGTCATCATCAGTTACAGGCCAGCTATGGATCTATTGCCACGAAGGACATTAGTGTTTTTGCTGGGGAAGGTGGGAGAGGGGTTGTATCGAAGGGTCTTGAGAGCAGTTCTCCATTTCAACCATCGTTTCCCAGTCTTTTGCAAGAGGTCCTTCAAGGTCATCACTTAGATAGACGCTACGGACATCCTGATCAGACATCTAGTGTTCGTAATCGATCTCAAGATCATCGTTATCAAACAAGACCACCATATAGTACGATAGAGAATTTGAGCTTGCATGGAATGGCCGGAACGAATGTCCTGTTCAGTCAAATAGCCACTGGAAAACCACACAATTTCAGTCAAAATCAGGGACCGGATAAAGAGTTGGCGTTAGGCCCACGTCATCCCACTTGGGAGTCTGAAGCACAAAGACCCAACCTGACTCATGAAATGCCCTTAGAAAAAGGCAAAACCAGTCCGTCTCCTAGCCACATGCAGCAGAAATCAGATCTCCCAACAGGAGCCCCACCAAAGCACATTCATTTAACTGACTATTCTTTACAGCATCGGAAAGCATCCATATATGGCACTTCTCCCTCCGCTGTGGAGCAACTGCTATTACAAGAAACTGAGCCGTTAACATGTGCAGTTGGTCCTATTAGTCAGACATCATCTTCAGGAAGGCGCTCAGTTATCTGTGACGTGTCCCCTTCACGACGAACAACACCAGAGAGAGACAGAGGAACCTCTGGCCCTTCAGTCATTCAGCAATCATTTTCAGCTTCAAATGACCAAGACTGCAGCAAGGAGGATATAAAGGTAAAGAATGAGCAAAACAATGAGGATGCACCAAAGATTGATCCTGCAGGTCATAACGCTGATGGATTCTGCAGCATACCAGCCGTTAAGCATCCTCACAAGTCCCTTCACCCCTATGAAGATGTCGGTTCTGACTCGGAAAGGATCAGTTGTGTCAAAGGCCCCTGTGAACCAGCCAGCAACCTGACACATTTTACTCAAATGTCCTCAAATCAGAGGCACCAGTCATATTCCCAGGCTGTGGATGCTTTCCGAACTTATGTGTTTAGTGACACCATGGACGGGCCAAAAATGATCTCCCACTCTACTCCTCATCGTCCATTCCACACAGGCACAGCATATTCTAAAACCACACCCTCGCCTAACAAATTACAAGCTTTTTCACCGAGTGTACCTCCTCAGGACCAACCTGACTGGACTTCTGACAGATACAGGCTGAAAGATATGGACAGGCATGTTTCACAGAGACTAGCTGAACACAATTCCCAGTCTCCAAGCGGTATTCTGCCCAGTCAGCATCACATGTCACCGCGACAGCACTCTTATTCTGCATCACACTTTGACATGAAAATGTGGGATGTTTATCCTGAACCTGCTGCAGTCCCTCGTGAGCATGTTGGTTCTCCGCCAGTCACAAATACTGTTCCCAAACTGAGAGATGGGGACAAAATTTCAGACAAGAGTGCAGAAGAAACTGCCAAATCTTTCAACTCACTGGCTCCGGAGAGCGGCGTCAGGCCATCTGGGCAAACCAATAAGGCCATCCAAGGGAGTCAGCGGGGCCAGAGACTCACCAAAAGCGGAGGATCAGCTGAAACAAACCCTTTAATCATGAGAAGAAGAGTGAGATCCTTTATTTCTCCTATTCCAGCTAAGAGGCAGCATCAAGATGGTCCAGTTCAGCGACCAGCATCATCTTATCACTCTCCATCGTCTCACTCTGACTCTAGACATGTAAACAACAACTCTTCTGGTAACACTGATACTCAGCCAAAACTGGCTTCCCCAACGACACAGCAATCCAATGCTAACTCGCCTCCGCAGTGCAAAACAAAGATTCTTTCCTCAAGAAAAGGTCGAGGTCTAAAACTGGAAGCTATTGTGCAGAAAATCACTCCCAGCGTGAAGAAATTGACCGTCAATAACAGTCACATAGATTCTGATTACTCTGACGTATCTCTCTACGCCTCTGACGTACCTGATCCTGAAAGTTGTGCTTCATTTTCTAGTGTTGCTCAGGTAGACGAGGGCTGTTTATCTTACCTTGATGATGCATATCGAGCAGTTGAAGATGCCTTCTCTTGCGATACGCAGTCTCTTAAACCTGTGGCAGCAACATCAACCCCTAGTGGTGCCCTCAGAGATTTGCCAAAAGATTTTGACTTTGGATTAGGTGCTGCTGGATCCTCTGGCTCTTTGGTGGGTGAAAACGACAAGGATGACTTTACTTTGTTAGGACCCCTGCCACCTCCACCTCCATTGCCTTGCCCTGTACAGGGATCCCCTCCTCCATCCTCCTCGGCGTTGTCTGACATACAGCAGTTCACAAACACCTACCAACAGCTGGAAACCAGGCGCGGCGAGCAGTCGGCAGCTAACCTGCTCAGACAAAAACTGCAAGAAACTGGCATGGGCTTCGATGAATATGCGGCTGGGGATTACTACAGTACCGCCGCTTGTCATAGCCCTGGGCATCACCACCCTTCCAGAGCTTCTCAGCACCAGATGACCTCTCTCAATTTGTCAAGCCCAGAGTCCAAATCATCAGAAAGCCATGTACCTAAAGGTTACTTTCCATCGGGTAAGAAGAAAGGACGCCCGGTAGGCAGTGTAAACAAGCAGAAACGTGCACAAGCTCCAATCCAGAATGCTGCAGCTAGCATAGTCGCTGCCTCACTTGCCTCACCTTCAACTTCCCCTCAGCGTGATCTAGCCTCAGAATTTGCAAGTGATGTGCCACAAACATCAACACCACCTGACCAGGAACCCTGTCCATCAGTGGAGTCTCCTGTTCAAATGCAGATCATGAAGGTGGACACAGAGAATGAAGAAACCCAGCCAGAGGAAGATGTAAAGCCTGCTAGACCCAAACAGAAAAAGGTAAAAGAGGGCAATGAAGCTGTTGATTCGGGTGTCGGGCAGGGGAGGAGGAGAGGAATGTCCTCCAAAGTGGAGCTAGACGTTCAGTCAAGCAGCAGGGGAAACATGGGCCTTTGTGGAATATTCTCAGATGCCAGAAATAACATTTTCTGCCCTTACATACACGTAGAACAAAAGATTGCAGAGATTGGGGCAGTTTGTACAATAGTCAATGGAGAGGAAGAGAAATCCAAAAGTGGAGCCAAAGCAGGTCATTTTGGGATGGATGCCCTGTTGAATACATCGGTGTCATCTCAGCTGGCAAGAAGAGAAAAGGAAAATGAAAGGAGCAAGGAAAGTTGGGTATCTGAGCAGGTTGATTCCGCTTTGCAGTCAGGGAAGACACTTCCTTCTTCTGGATTTGTTCTGCCAGGGCCTGTGTCAGTAGAGACCGGACACACTGGCCGCCTGGTATGCTGCCTTTGTCAGAAGTGGGCCAATTACAAAAATCTTGGGGATCTTTATGGGCCATTTTACCCTGCTGAGTATGCCGCCATGCTTCCTAGGAATACACCCCAAATCCGTCAAACCTTGTCCTACCAAGGGCCAGCCGCCACAGGACTCGATGTGACCATTTCAAGAGATCCCACTCCTCAGGATAGCCATTTACAAGACCCTCAAAACGTCAAGTTGTCTACAGACAGCGATTGCACAGCAAATCAAGCAACAAACCCGACATCTCCGGCCACAACCTTTGGCACCGCCTCTCCTGAGGAAATGCCATTCCAGAACACTAAGACCAGCAGTTTTGCCTCAAAGGTTGCCACTCACAGCCGAGATCAGCAGGCAGATCAACTGGCAAGTGGTCTGGGAGGATCAAAAGTGCAAGAAGCCGACAGCGTTGTTGTACTGAAGCAGCTGCAGTTAGAAGATTCTCAGCAGAGGCCCCAGCACAGAAAACTCACGTCTCATCCACGCTTCAAAAGAAGACACAAATCCAGCGAAGATTTACCGGGGAGAGTCCCTATCAACAGCAAAGCGTCGCTGCCATTCCAGCCTCCTCCGCCCAGTCTGGACTTCATGGGTCCCATGGCCCAGCTAGCCCAGCTCCCACTGGTGCCCATAGATCCTGAGGAGCTGTGGGTGCACGAGAGCTGCATCGTATGGACCAGCGGTGTGTATCTAGTTAATGGCAGACTCTATGGCCTTCAGGAGGCGCTGGATGGTGCCAGAGACGCGGTAAGTTTGTGTATTGTGACATTGGCTAGAGTAGATTTGAAGAGATGTAATTTGAATGTTTGCTCGTTTCTCTTGCCGTTCCTCAGAGCTGCTCTCATTGCGACATAGTTGGCTCAACACTTGGATGCTACAGTAAAGGCTGCACACAGCTGTACCACTACCTTTGTGCCATCGAGGCAGGTACGACGAGAAAGCCTTTGGTGTTTGTGACAGATTCTTTGGCATCGTTTGAGTGACTCCTAATGTTAAATTGTTCTCCTTTCCAAAGATTGCTCTCTAAACGAAGAAAACTTTTCTCTGAGGTGTCCGAAGCACAAGGTAAGAGAGCCCAGGCTCACCGCTAACACGTGCACGGCGGCCTTGATTGTTTCACTCTGTGTGTGCTGTTCTGTTTCCACAGAGCAATAGACTTGTTAAACCTGGAGCTGCATATCTGGAGCAGTCGGAGAGAGGGTGAACACACACCGAACAATCGACACACACATCAGACGTGAGTACGTTTACATTCATCTTGATGAAAACCTATCAATGCTGTTGCTATTTGAAAAGAAAACCTGCAGCTGTGCTCTCACGTGTCTCAGCAGGAAGATGCCTGTGTGCCTGCCTGTGTGACACCATTGTGATTACGGATGGAGTTGCCATGGAAAAGTTTTGGAATGTAAAAAAATCAAAAACACTAGGAACTATGAGAAAACTGGTATGTCGCGGTTTCCAATCGGAGAAAACGCAACAATGGAAGCAGAAGAAACACTAACTGCCTTCAGTTCACTTTGGAATCCATTGTTTGAGTCCATCTTTGACATTTGTTTGTTCTTTCTATTGGAGTTGAGATGCGGTTTGTTGGACACAGAAGACTGACATGAGGGACCAAGGTGGCCGCAGTGTATTTCCGTGTGTTCTGTGTCGTATTTTAATCCTGATTTCAGTATTTTATCCATAGATTCAGAGTATTCTTCATATCATTGATCAGAAACTGAAGGAGGACCAGAATGTCTACCCCGTTGTGACATTATTGAACATGCTCGTGGAATGTGGTGTTCCGGTTGCCAGAGAGACATTGTTGTCATAGAGACCACACATCTGTTGCCTTTGAAGGTGTGCCTGAGAGAGAGAGAGAGAGAGAGAGAGGGCGAGAGGGGGAGTGAAAGTTTTGCTGTGTGTTTGCTTGTGTCTGTTCTTTTGAGAAGTGTTCTTATCGTCACCTCAAGACACGGACCTTACGTGACATTATGAGCTGCACCGTGTCTCAGCTGGACTCCCGTCGTGACGCTGTGTAAACTCTTGACAAGGGATCCACCTGCCATTCCGTTTTGACAAACATTCCTTCACCATTTCAAGAAAAAAAGTCGGCATGTTTGAAAATCTCCATCTTCAGAACAATCGCTGTCATTTTTTTATTCTTTTAAAATAAAGTGCGATGAAAAGAATGACCAATATGAAACCTTGTTGTACTAGAAAGCTGTTAATATGCTTCTGACCCATGAATACAGTATTACCATGTATCCCATTGTCTCTTTGTCTTCTCGTATGATCAGTGTTATTTGACAGTTTCTCTAAAGTAGAGAAACAGAGCACTTCTGCAGATGGAACAACACCGATTCTTCTATGGCATCTTAGTTTTTTAACAGTGTTTGTATTCTGTAGCCTGAAGCTTTGCCAAAATGTGCATGATAACACAAGCAGAGAACACTGTCAATACTGTATCCCATGATACAATGTGCTCATCTGGACGTGGGAAAGGGTTTTGTCTTTTCTTGATTCTTTATTTCTTTCCTGTAAATTTATGCCACACATGTAGTTCATCCAAAATTAAAAAATTCTGTCATCATTTATTATTCTCTCTCATGTGTTTGTAAACATCTCTTGTGAGTTTTTCTTCAGTGGAACACAAGAAGATATTTTGAGCAAAGTTTTGTTCATACAGTGGAAGTCAATGATGTTCAGTTTTGTTTGATCAGCAACAAAATATCTTCTTTTGATTTCTGAAGAAAGATAAATAAATGATGAAAGAATTGTAATTGTTGACTTTAGGAATGAAGTGAAGAGTCATTGTAGTGTTGGGATTGTGTAACAGGACTGTGTTTATTGAGGATTATAGCTGAAATCTTCATATGAGGGGTGTGACGCTGGAGGTGTATGTTCACGAAACATGTTGTCATGTGACTCGATGGATTAATGGTGAATAATATGTGACGATCTTTGTGGGCTTGTGCACCAAACCAAATATAGGACATTTAGCTGAAACAAATGGTCCCACTTCAGTATAAAGGGCAGTTCTTGCTATTAACAAACAATTAACTACGAAGTCCCCCAATAACCTCTTCATTTGAAGTTTATGAATAGTTAGTATGATAGTTGTTAGTTTGAGATATAGTGTAGGATTAGGGATGTATAGTCATGCAGAAAATATGCTTTATAAGTAATGAACAGACAATATGCCAATCATAGACATGCTAATAACAACTATAGTGAGAATTCAGCGCTATACTGAAGTGAAACCAAAAAATAACATGTCTTATTAAAGACCTGATGTGTTGTAACATGAGTTTAAATGTGAGAGAGAGAGAGAGAGAGAGAGAGAATCTGTAGTTACATGTAGGTCTGAGTGTTTCAGTTTACACAAAGCTCATATATTTTCCTCATTGTCATTACAAACACTATTGGTGTTCTTCTATTGACTCCAGAATGAGTTAAAGATTGTGTGCTCCAAAAGGGTCTTCACTTCTTAAGGTCTGTTTACGAGTGGCTACAGGCACAGCGATCTGACACAAGTCCAGCATTTTCAACTCTGGACTTCCGGCCGTTTTTACAATAACGCGGCGTTTCCGTTGGAAACAATTGAACACCACGCCTCTGTGGACACGGCCCTTATAGTGTAAAGAAGCTTTTAACACTACAAAGAATCTGTGAAGAAACAGAAGCACTTCATTCTGCAGACGGAGCCTTACAGACGACGATGATTGTTCTACATTCTTTTAGTTTTTCTGCATTCCTGTAGCTAAGTGGTAAGAGCAACGCAAGGTTGTGGGTTCGATCCCAGGGGATTGCATATGCCTATGTAAAATGTATAGGATAAAGCAATGTAAGTCATCCTATACAAATGTTTGATTTGACCGTGTGAAATCATCTCTTGTGTTCTACTGAGTAAAGAGATCTCTGTGTGAGTGATATTGATTTGTGAAGTGAGATGAAATTTGGTTTTGTTGTAAATGTCTCTGAGGTGAGGTTAGGTGCATCTGATAAGTATTTTCTGCTGCAGCGACTGCCGTCTGTAACATCTGTCTGTGGGTCATTCTTCTTTACATGTGTTCAAACCCAACCCTGAAAGCTCAATGTACAGATCATACCCTTGAGAATCCCAACACAGTGACTTCAACACTAAAGGTTATTTCTACTTTCTGATTTTTATACATTTTTAACAAAGAAAGTTACAGATTGCAGCTTCAACCAGTTTCATTTCACTAGTTCAAAACCAACAAAGTGTAAAGGCAACGCTTTCTACACACACATCTATCTTCTCATTTCCGTCTCTTCTGTTTGAGTTGTGTGAAGAGATCAGTGTGTTGATGCTTTAATACCATCTGATGATGTTCTGAATCAATGTGTGTCCGTGACTGAGAGGAGGATGATGATGATGAGAGGATCATTGAATCAGTTTGTGAACAGATTGACAGATTAGAGCTCAGGTTAATCCTGTGTGTGTGTGTCCTATTGAAACACTGATATGAGACTCACTTCTGACTGAAGTAGAATTCCATCAGTCCGAGAAATGTTCAGGTGAAGCAGATGCTGGTGTGTACAGATCGATGTCTTCACCTTGACTTCACGTCTTCTTTACATAACAGCATGTCTCTTCTGTCGCATCTGCGTTCTCCGGCTTTGTCCTTCATCCAGACGCTTTTGTCGCTGCTGTTGTCGTTGGTTTCGTTGTCGTCGTCTCATTGGTTTGTGGGCAGTCAGAAAGTCCCTAAGCCCTTGTGTTCCCCGACCCGACGGCTCAGGTGCACTCCGGTCCCCGGCATGACGGACAGCTCGGCTCAGTTCTCCTGGGAAACGGGAGACGATCGCTTTATCTTCCCGACATTCCACACGGGGCTGTGGACCACCTGTGAGGAGAACATCTACACCGACAACTGGGGTGAGAAACTCTTTCTGATGAATGCGATGACATTTTGTATATGAAGTTATATGAAGGTAAATTCAAGAATCATTTAAAATTTTCTCTTTTTCTCAGTTAATGAATAATCACTTGTGTTACCGTAAGACACAATATTTCCAGTCTCGATTATTAAGGTCATTATTATTGTCAACACAGATATCCTGTGACCCTCCCAGAGATCTCTTCTCTAAGAGGATTATTTCACATGTAGTGGTTTTCTCTTCAGCTGTGGATGAAACAGAAGGACTCTAACAGAGACTGCAGACGTTCAGTGGAGCCCACATCGAAAACAGTTGAAGCCGTTACTTTCTTCTTGTTCCATTCATGCTGTCCAATGAAGCCATCCTGACTTACAATGACACACAACACTTTACATCATTCATTCCTTCAGTGATTGACGCTGTGATGGAGAAGAAGAGAAGATGACCTCTCACAGTCTTTCTTTACACATTAATTAATATATTTGGCAGATTAGATTAGATTAGATTCAATTTTATTGTCATTACACATATACAAGTACAGTATAATAATCCTGGTGTGCAAGTGAGCAGTATAGAGTGCAAATGATGCTGTGTGTGTTTAAACAGTCCGGTAGAGCAGATACACGAAGCACTGGTGTGTACAGTTCAGTCATGCATGGGAGCCCTGTAGTGCAATGTAAACAATGTAATAGCAGCATTAAAGTTAAAGTTATGAGGGGTAGTGGAATCAGTGGGGAGCAGAGTTCAATAATGAAACAGTTTTGGGAAAAAAGCTGTTTCCTAGTCTGCTGGTTCTTGACCGGAGGCACCTGAAGCGCCTACCTTAAGGCAGGAGAGTAAACAGGCTATGAGCGGGGAGTCCTTGAGAATGCTGCGAGCTCGACGCAGACAGCGTTTCTTTTGGATGTCCTCAATGGAAGGGAGTGTAGTTCCTGTGATGCGCTGGGCTGTTTTCACCACCCGCTGCAGTGCCTTGCGCTCAGCAACAAAACAGTTCCCGTACCAGACTGTGACACAGTTGGTCAGGATGCTCTCTATCGTGCAGCGATAGAAGTTCACCAGGATAGTTGAAGACAGTTGGTTCTTCTTCAGTGTCCTCAGAAAGAAGAGACGCTGGTGAGCCTTCTTGACCAGGCATGAGGTGTTGGTGGTCCAGGACAGGTCCTCCGAAATATGGGTCCCCAGGAACTTCCATCCATCCATTTTCTACCGCTTTATCCGAACTACCTCGGGTCACGGGGAGCCTGCGCCTATCTCAGGAGTCATCGGGCATCAAGGCAGGATACACCCTGGATGGAGTGCCAACCCATCGCAGGGCACCCCAGGAACTTAAAACTGGAAACACGTTCAACAGCCGTCCCATTAATGTGGATGGGGTCGTGTGTGCTTCCTTTCGCCT
Organism: Triplophysa dalaica; assembly: GCF_015846415.1. NCBI lineage: Eukaryota > Metazoa > Chordata > Actinopteri > Cypriniformes > Nemacheilidae > Triplophysa > Triplophysa dalaica. The sequence goes on along the minus strand of NC_079548.1, from coordinate 178,703 downwards.
TCCAGAAGTCCACGATGATCTCCTTTGTCTTGGAGGTGTTAAGGAGCAGGTTGTTGTTTGAGCACCATGTGGCCAGGTGCCGGACCTCCTTCCTGTAAGCAGTCTCATCGTTGTTGCTGATGAGACCAATCACTGTTGTATCGTCTGCGAACTTGATGAAGGAGTTAGGTCCATTCACAGGTCTGCAGTCGAGTGTGAAAAGGGAGTAGAGAAAGGGGCTCAGTACACAGCCCTGTGGTACGCCAGTGTTGAGGGTGATGGTGTTGGAGCAGATGTGGCCTAACCTAACAAGCTGAGGCCTGTTCGTCAAGAAATCCATAATCCAGTTGCAGGTTGAGTTGTTTATGCCTAGGTTTCCAAGTTTGATGATTAGCTTGGAAGGGTTGACGGTATTGAATGCAGAGCTGAAGTCTACAAACAGCATGCGTGCATAAGTGTCCTTATTGTCCAGATGTGTGAGCACGGAGTGCAGCGCCATGGACACCGCATCATCTGTGCTCCTGTTGCTACGGTAGGCAAATTGGTATGGGTCCAGTGTGGATGGTAGAGAGTCTTTTAGGTGTGCCAGGACTAGCCGCTCAAAGCACTTCATAACAATGGGTGTTAGTGCTACAGGGCAGTAGTCGTTCAGGCATGTCAGGCTGGAATGTTTTGGAATGGGCACAATGGAGGTGGATTTGAAACATGCTGGAACCACTGCTTGGGCAAGGGACAGGTTGAAGATATCCGTGAAGACCCCAGCGTGCTGCTCCGCACATGCCCTGAGTACGCGACCAGGGATGACATCTGGGCCAGCAGCTTTGCGCGCGTTTATCCGGCTTAGTACAGTGTAAACATCTGTGGAGTTTAGTGTGATGATTGGGTGGTCAATAGAAGGTGTGAGCTTGGTGGCGGGTTCATTATTGTCTCTCTTAAAGCGTGCATAAAAGTCATTAAGCTTGTTCAGAAAGGCAGCATCTGTGGTTATGGGGACGGAGTGGTTGGGTTTATAGTCACTAATGGCCTGGATGCCCTGCCACATGCGTCGAGGGTCAGAATAGGTAAAATGCTCCTCTAACTTCAATTTGTAGCAGTGCTTGGCCTTTTTGATGCCCCTCTTCAGATTAGCCCTGGAAGTACTATAGGCCTGTGCATCACCTGATCTGAAGTCGGTGTTGCGTGCTTTCAACTGGAGGCGCACTTCCTTGTTCATCCATGGCTTGT